>NW_027331784.1:0-300000 GCF_033568475.1 Henckelia pumila
TAGATGTTGATAAAGAAAAAGGTGGATCTGGAAATAAAACCATCGAGTCAAATGAGTTTGAAAGGATTTGAATATGCATAAACGTGCGGCTGCATGGGGAAGAAGCTGAGACAATCTAAGCATGCTGCAAGGTTTCTTTAACTAAAAAGACTATGCTGAAATAATTTTTCGTTTGAACGATCAGCTATCCTTATTCAGTGTCAAATTTGAACAAATCAATTCCTTGTACAGGTTTAAAAACGAGAATCTTTTAAGCATGGGGAGAGTCGAACAGAAAGCAAAGCTTGATGCAGAAATGAGGAGAATGGAGGTAGAGATCTTCACTCCTTTTTTATTCGTCCAGTATACTGTTTGGTGAAGTATTAATATCAAGAATGCAAGTTTCGACTTGCCTCAAAGCATTTTGTTTCAATTTATGATTATGAGTTTCAGTCCAAAATTGAGCAAATGAAAGCAGAAAGCTCTTTTTTTTTTCTTTTTTTTCTTTTTCTCTCTAAGCATAAGATGCTGAAGGAAGGTAGCATTGTCGAAGACAAAAATCAGCGGAAATGCGAAACTTGCGCTCAAGCCAGAAGAAATAGTCAGGCCGAAAAAACCACAGCACCAGGCAGAGTACATTCGCCCAAACCGGTCGAATCCCATCATCTCCTTTTATCTGGCTGTGGTTGATTATCAGATTATATGGATACTTAACGAGATTACCCAACTAGGCAAAATAAAAATATTGAGGAGATGCAGTGTGCCAAGTTCCATGGGGGGCGCAGTTTCTCCTACGAGCCCAGGAAATATGACCCGAAAGTTTGAATATTTGGATTGGATGGTAACACAATTTCCTGTATATGCACGAATTGGACATTTTGTTGGCGTCCCCAGTTTGTTGTAAGCTTGTTTAAATGTTTCCCCAATTTGAAGGTTGTTTCTTGTTTCACCTCCTATCCTAAATTATTGCGTTCTTGAGTTTTGAAATTTTCGATGATGAATAAATAAGTTGGGGACAGGAAAGTGTTAAATAGCTATGCTCACATTTACTTTTTATGATTTAAGGAACATAGCTTCTACTTTAAAAAGCTCGTGTTAAAAACACAAGTTTTCTTTTCCCTCGCACATACAGAAAACCAACACTTAATATTACAAGCTATACAGAACAGATTTTTTAAAGGAATCCAATTAGAAATCAAGAGTGCCAACAGATGTATTCCAGAACCCATGTTTCTGGGGCTTCCTGCTGGTCCAACATAACCATCACAAGTGCCATTCTGAAGGGGGCGGACCTCTGAAGGGGGACAGAATTTCAGGAGCTCCAACCCCTCGTTTTTTGCCCATCTTACTGTACTTCTTGCGGCGACAGAACATTTGATAACACCATTAACGCTGTTAACAAAATTCCTCCTGGAATATACGTGATGAAAAAATTGTTCATCAAACGTAGAACTGGATATACCAGTGATCTCGTTTGCAATAGAATGTATAGGAAGGAAAAGATGGAAAACTTACGGCCAGGGGTCCATCGCCTAGGAGAAGAACATCGTTATCTCTCGGTCCACAAATACAAGCTTGCCAGCCTGATCTCAATGGGATCTTCAAGTTGGCCTTCAAGACCAAACATCGGTGCAAGTTCACCGCGGTAGCTCGTGATAGCTTGCTTAAATTTGCTTATGTCGAGTGACCTTCCAAAGGACCCTGCCTTGTAAACCTGTTGACGAAGAAATATTCATTTATGATACTAACTTAAGTACATATATTTAGCTTGTTCTTATGCATAATAGCATCTCCGTTTTGACTGCTTTGAGTTATAATCTCAACCTAACCTTAACAAAGGCTCTGTCAAGTGGGTTAGCCTGAGCCACCATATCGGACGATTGTAAGAAACCTGACTCGTTGACGCATTGGCTTGAAGTCACAATCGGGAGCGAATATTCTGCACCAGAGCTACCGATGTAGCTGGAAGAAGCATATGCCATTGTTGTGTTATCACTATCACTTCCAACACCTCGAAGATTTGACATCCCATTTTGAATAAGAAGGAGGAGGAATCTATATTAACCCCAAACAGAAAGTGGTTTTGCGCATCGTTGCTACCTTCTTGCTCTATCAGACACTCCCTCCCAGGAAACGGAGGCAAAGAAATGGGATTCGGAGATACATTTTGGTATGATGGTCCCAAATTATCTGTTTGGTCTGAAACACCCGGTGACACACTTCCAGAAAGAAGAGGATCAAGAGCAACCCGTTTTGTTGGCCAGCCATTGGAAGATAACAAGTTGTTGGATCTGTGCATATTGAGAAAGTTTGAAGCCTCGTCCTGGGTGACTGAACCCAGTAAATTGTGTAAAGGAGAGTTAATATCACTAGCAACTGATTTGATATTTGAATCAGAATAGTTCTGCCGCATAGTAGGCATGGATTGTAGCGTTGGAGACTGGACTTGAGGGTTTGAAGACAGTTGAGAGAGGATAGGTGCGACACTCGTAACCTGTTGATGATCAACCATGTGATGTGATTGCGGTAGTGGAGTATGGTGCTGATGCTGGACGTGCATATTATTGAATGAGTTCTGATGGTGCAAGTGTTGCTGAAGATTAGCATGAGATTGCTGTGCCTGCCCATGGTCTACTTGTATACTCTGAAAAAATGGAGCCAGGGGCTGAGACTGCTGTAATATCTGAGGTTGGACCAGAGTTCCAGGCCTGTTGCTGGCAATAGCTTGGGGTTGCTGGAATTGCACACTTGGAGATAGGATGGGCTGTCTCGAAGGATCTACAACCCTCATTTCTTGAAGAGCAGCAGCAGCCATAGCTTGGTATACGTCATTTTGCATACCAAGCATTGATGTATCCAGCCTTTGTTGCATCCATGGTGAGACCCCCATTCCTTGAAAGTTGATAGATTGCACTCCTCTGTCCCCAACTTCTCCTCGGAGCCACATAAGGTTAGGGTTTATTCCCATTTCATCAAGTTTCATCCCTATGGTGCAACAATAAATACACGCTTCGTTGTAAAATTAACAACGTAATAGATTTCTGTCGTTACCGCCCAATGGCATGTATGGTATAAGTAGCCAAATGAATTCAGTAAAATAACAGAGAGTGGGTTCCTACCGCTGAAAGAGGGGAGCCCTGGTGGCCATGGTCGCTTCAGTCTCAGAGAAAATGGTGATGGATACATTGGGAATGTTGTTAAAGGTTCAATTTCCCACAAAGACACTCTTGGCTGCCTCTCCCCAGCAGTAGATTCGTCCCAGCCAACCTCCATTAAACAAGTTAACATTCAATTTCACGACAAGAATTAAAAATGAATAAATTATGTTCGGTATCATTGGATTCAGACCAACCAAGAAGAACAAAAAAACATAACACTCTAAACTTTTGTAATATATATGAAATCAATGGCAGGAACATTGTATGTGTTATATACCTTAACTGAACGCCAGTGTGAATTTGGCCATCTGGTAGGATCTAAATCACCTATCCCGGTTATTGTGCCCATGTAACTGAATCAAGAAGAGGTCAGAAATCTCACAAAATTATGCAGCTTGAACATCTATCAACACCACAGGGAACTCACTATACACAAACAAAGGAGGATGGACAGGAAAATAGAATTGAGATAAATAAACATACCGTCGAACACTAGATTCTTCGGTTTCAAACAGCATCCGGAAACGCATGCCCACAGACACTCGAGTGTGATAAACGGCTTTTACATATTTTGCCAAAGGTATGACAAATTCGGATGGACTAGCTCTGAAATTTTTTAAGTTAGTATAATAATGAGATATTGCATACTCTCCTAGGTTGATGAAATTTTTTAAGTTAGTATAATCATGAGATATTGCATATCTCCTAGGTTGGTAGAATCATGCGATAAAGGCAGCACATGCACACCTTGGTAGTGTTGGAAAGAACAAAGTTACCTGGGATTATAAAATATGGTGAAACGGCTATTTGTTGCAGCTGCATGAGCAGCAGCAGCAAGAAGGCCGAGATGCATACTATCACTCGATAAAACTGATGAAGGCATCACAGTTTGTGGTCGATTAGCACGCCTTATACCGAGAAGCAACTGATTCTTCTCATTCCTGATAAATGCCCAAAAAGCATCGCATGGTTCAGTACTGATCAGACGTAGCACTTGAGGAAAAAGAAACTCATCACTTTTTTCAATGTTTGACAAGGCCTAATCAATGAAATTTATTAGGGGACCCGCAACGATATTCCTGTTAAATAAAATGCCTACCATATAAAGAGAACCGAATCACCAGCAATCAGTCTTTTTGCACTCACAAAAACACTCCATCCTGTTGTGAGAAGATGCCTCTTGGGCTGGCCTGATATAAGAACCAGATAAATCAGATTAAGAATCTGTAGAAGTAGTTGCTGCAACTTGATTCCTCAAGTTAAATACATGTCTAAAATAGACCTCTAAAAATATGTCTGAACTTCCACTCATTATTATGCAGATCCCTTGCGACCAATTCTTGAGCAGGAGGTTGCAGGGAAAAGTCCTATAAATTGGGTGGTTCCAACCAAGATGCATTAGAGGCACATAATTGAAAAACAGGCACATTTTTTTACTTGGAAGCACCCGAAATGACATTTACCAGTGGCGGAAATACTTTTTCAGCCGCACGGCGAGGAACTGAAAATCCACCATGAGTACTGGTGTCACTGGCAGTCAAAGTTTTGCAAAAGTAATTTGTTGGTTGTTTACTGGGGGTTCCTAAATCTGCCGAAGAAATGAAATCTCTTTCTGCTCTTGCTGCAAAAACAGTAATAAAAGAATAAAAATAACCCGAAAAAAAAAAAAAAAAAAAAAAAAAAAGTGACTCAGAAAAGAGGAAGAAAAAGTTGATGAAAATTTAGTGAACATACTGGGCTCAGCGGTTGCAAGGTCATTTGGGCGTAAACCTCGTCTGTCTCTAAATCAGCCTACTTGAATAGAACATTAAGATTCTACAAGAGAACTCCAATAACTGCAATAAGAACACAACAAAACTTGAAAGAAAAAAAAGCGTACATGCATTGTCACGTTATGAAGCTGGCAAATGAGTTGCGGAGGCAAGCTAGGGTAATTAGGTATCTGTGCATCAACTTCCTTGTTGGTAGATACAGCAACCTGTGCAGTAGCCATTATGTATCAAGAAACAATGACATTCAACAGAACTTTCGCGTGTAGGATATCAATCTCCTCATTACTGAACCAGAGTGCTCGAAGTGAATGATAGAATTCGAATCTCCATACAAAATACAGGGGATTTAACAATTGCAAATCATGAAGAGAGAAATTAAACGCTCTCAAAATTGGATGTGGTAAGATAAGCTGTTTCTTCTTTGTAGATACAGTCATAAAAACAATATACCTCCCAATTCATTGTCAAGAAATAAGAAAAATAACGAAAAGAGTTTGTTATTTACACAAACTACAATTGAAATACACAAGCAAGAATCAAACCTGTTCACTGTGACCCTGAGGAAAATACACTACATGGCTTCCAATACCAGGCAAAGAAACAAGAGGACCCGCACAGGCATGCCAAAGTTCAGAATTTAGGCAGTTCTTGTCTCCTGCTAATCAAATTCGAACAAAACTATTTAGTTCGTGTTAAAACAGTACTAAAGACGCGAGAATTAACCTTAATTCCAGTTTCTCAATTGCCAGACTGAGGCCTAACCACTTTTCCAAATCACGAGGTGTATAGTCAAGAATGGCAATATAACACACTCTTTCAAGAAAATGACTTGCTGGCACTTACAAATGGTTAATATTCAACTTATACGCCCAAAAACATACTTAAATTCAAGAAAAGGAACAAAGTAAGTTTACCGTCAGGAGATTGCTGGTTTAGACCAACCGCGGAGAGTTTCATTCTGCAGATTCGATAAGAAAGAGGTTGGAGCAGAAAAATTACAGCCAACAACTACACTTTTGCATCACAAAATCCCCAACCTAAGATTCCCAAAAGCAAAGCTGCTCCATTTGCCTCAATTCTACCCCCAAAATAGCACAATATCCACGCCTGTACTCTTGAGTAACCCACTAAAATCTAAAGCATGAGCTGGATTTCCGTGCTATCCACATCCCTTTATCAACTCAACAACTACGGGGTTAGAAACTTAGAGAAATAATGAAAATTGAAGTATTCATAGAGGATATCGAAGCTAAAGGACCCAAATCCACCCTCCAAAGTGTTCGACGTTTAACCTACTCCACTACAAAACACAAAAAATTTCAGCTTCATCAGCACTCTCTCTTCTTGACCCAAATATCCAGGACCATATACTTACAAGCAATAAATTTATACGCCGGCCAGCTTTCACCAAAAGACCACGGCATTCAGCTCCAGACGGCAGAAGAATATTAATACACACGCAATCTTGTAGTACAAGATAATCCCAGAAAAACGAACTCCTGCAGATCTCAGCTTCACTCGACAGAATCAACAAAACTGCAGTAAAGATTCAATCTTGAGCTTCCAGAACCAAGATTCACCACTTATCAAAACTCCCAACAACGCAAAACCCAAGTTCCCCGTGACAAGTTGTACAACTTCAGCCCGTGGATTGAGCACAAACTACGCCAATATATTACTTCAATCAGCACAAATGGTCTTCCATTCCACTATCAAATTCAAAGCACAAAACATAATATCTGCATGCGTGGACGGCTCCAACTGATCATATGCAAAGAAGTTAGTACTAAGATCAAGAGGTGAGCTAGTAATAATGCAAATGATGAAACTGAGATACGGTACAGTGTTTGCTCTTTCTCGCCACTACTGTACAAAAATTTCTCTCACAAACTCCTCTCTCTCTCTCTCTCTCTCCCCTCACAATAAATAAGTGCGGTGGTAATACAGAATACTTTATACGCAGGAGGTCCATAAAGTGTATATATTATCTTTCTTCCCTTCAAATCATAATTACCCCCTTTTTTTTCTTTCTTCTTTTTTATGCCATATACGTCATTTAATTTAAGCCAGGATAAGCGAGTGTCTGTCAGATATTTTTTTTTCAAATACCAAATCTTGACTGAAACTTTATTATTATTTTTTTAAATATAAAATCTTGACTGAAACTTGGTGCTGCACTCGGTGAACTGAATTCGGTGCGGAAGTAAATAAATAATAATATATATACACGGCAATATCTGTGCCAGTACAGATATATATTAAGTAGTATTTTGCTTTCCCCCAAAATGTTCATTCTCCGCCACACCCAAGTTTTCAAAGAAAGAAAATAAATATTTAAATTTAAATATTTACTTCGAATTAAAAATATTCTGACATTATCTTACATATAAATTACATCTTATATTAAAATTCAATAAATTTGCATGTGTCATTGTTAAGATATTATGGTTTCAATTTGTTTGAATAGATTTGGTGAACTATGTGTCCGATAATTAATATTAATATCTTGAAATATAATTTTTTTTGTTTTTTTTAAAGATAAGTTGTGATATTTATATATATATATATATATTATTTGTGTGGGGGGTTGGAGTGGGAGCAATGGCAATGGGGCCATGCCATGCAATAATTAAACATCTTAATAGAATATAAAATGACAGTTACGCCCTTGGCACTTTTGAATTGAACCTTTCTCAGATAGTCAGATGTGGGGGGTGGGGGGGGGGGGGGGGGTGTGTGAAAGCGGGAGGTGGGGGCATTGGGAAAATAAATGCCGAATGAAGGTGGGGCTTGCGAGGAGTAGTAGTTGGGTCGCCCATTTATGGGCAATACACAAGAGCCCAGCCCCATTAATTTACAATTATTTCTTCCACTTTTATTTGGGTTGTTTTTAATGTTGTTTTCTGACAATAAATTGGTGGGATGAAAAGCAAATTTCGGATGGATATACTCCATTCTCATAATAATATATATATTCAATTCTTAATTAGTTTTTCCATTATTGTATGTTTTTTTATGCCAAAAATATAAAGCAATTTCCCTCCCCCACCCTCCAAAAAAAAAATAAAATCAACCCCAATATATGATTCAAAAAAAAAAATACACTTTGCAATAATTCCAAGAACACGTTAACATTTTGGGCAAGTTTGGCATTCGACTCTTGTTCGTAAACGGAAGAATGAATGATAAAATTCTAAACCACTCAATTATTTATTGGGAATTCAGTATCTGTGCGGGGCTGGGTCTGCATTATTAAATATTAATCACACATGCACTGTTGGGGGAAATTTTTTTCCGAGTGTCCCACTCATTACTTATTAATTGCGAGTAACTCTAAAAGTAGATCGGTCCATGAAAAAGGTCGTAGGTGCATTGGGATATCTCCATCGAGATGAGTCGGTAAATATTTTATAAAACAACTTTCATAATTTATATTATAATATTTTAAATATACTATTCACCTTGAATATAATAAGTACATTTTCTTTGTTTTCTTGATCTATATATTGGTCGATGAGATTGAGATATCACTCTAATGATCGTAAAAATTATTTATCCATATATACTTGTAATGTTGGCTTTCTTATCTAGCTATTATGACCAATGAAAATGAAGGATCAAGGAAGTGCACAATACCATGCAAGAATAAGATGCAGGAGATCAGTACCCTCTCAACTTCTCCAACTAACTCTAACTGATTGATTCAATGAGACTTGCATAAGAAGAAAAGAAGACTGAAGCAGTTAAGATACAGATATTACGAAAGCTGCAGAATTATTCTTGTTCTGATCTGGATTAATTCTCTTTGAAGGGGTTGGAAGTCTTCGATTTGTATAGTGGGTGATTGTATCAATCTTTGTGATTGTATTTCTTGATTTTCTCTTCATGTTCTTGGTCGGATAAGCATTGAAGATTAAAGCCGATGCATTGTAATCTTTGATACACTTTGTGATTGATTAAAGTGAAAGAGCTTTGGGCCAAAGTGGATGTAGGGTAATTCATATCCGAACCACTATAAATCATCGTGTCAATTTTCTTTGATTGCATGTTATTCGATTGCCGATTTGTTTTTGAATCGTGTTCATGATATATCCAAGGAGCTGGAATCTTGTTAGTTTCACTGTATATTATCAAGATTACTTCAACAATACTTGTAGGGCAGTGACAATGGAGGAGAATATACCAGTGATGAGTTTGATGCATTTTGTCAGCATGAGGGCATCAAAAGACAGTTCACGACGGCGTACACACCTCAGCAGAATGGAGTGGCAGAGCGGATGAACATAACTTTGTTGGACAGAACAAGGGCCATGTTGAGTACTGCGGGTCTACCAAAGTCATTTTGGGCAGAAGCAGTCAAAACTGCTTCTTACATCATCAATCGTTCTTCTTCAGTGGCGATTGATTTGAAGACTCCGATGGAGGTGTGAACTGGCAAGCCAGCTGATTATTCTCGGTTACATACATTTGGAAGTCCGGTGTACGTGTTGTACAATGAACAAGAAAGATCAAAGTTGGATTCCAAATCCAGAAAGTGTATCTTCTTGGGCTATGCTGATGGAGTAAAGGGGTTTCGCTTGTGGGATCCTACTGTCCACAAGCTTTTCATCAGCAGAGATGTTATCTTTGAGGAAGATAAAGTAAAGGGAGACAAAGGCACACCGAATTCAGAAACTACTATCATTCAGGTGGAAAATAATACAGACAAAGATCAAGTTTCTTGTGAGGCAGTACCAGAGCACGAGAAACAAGAACCAGTTGAGTCAGAGGTTTTCAAAGTGAGGCAGTCAACTCGAGAGAGAAGACCACCAGGATGGCTTTCAGATTATGTCACTAAAAGCAACATTGCATATTGTCTATTAACAGATGATGGTGAGCCATCGAGTTTCCATGAGGCTATTCAAAGCTCGGATGTATCTATGTGGATGACAGCGATGCAGGAAGAATTGGAAGCATTGCACAGAAATAAAACATGGGATCTTGTTACACTACCACGAGGGAGGAAAGCTATCGGTAACAGATGGGTCTATAAGATCAAGCATGATGGCAATAACCAAGTAGAGCGGTATCGTGCGAGATTGGTTGTCAAAGGGTACGCTCAGAAAGAAAGTATTGACTTCAATGAGATATTTTTTCCTGTGGTTCGACTTTCAACAGTCAAGGTAGTATTGGCATTGTGTGTGGTGTTTGACCTACATCTAGAACAGCTAGATGTGAAAACAGCATTTCTTCATGGCGATCTTGAAGAAGAAATCTATATGCTCCAGCCAGAAGGTTTTGCAGAAAAAGGCAAAGAGAACTTGGTTTGCAGGTTGAACAAATCTCTATACGGTCTCAAACAGGCGCCGAGGTGTTGGTACAAGAGATTTGATTCCTATATCATGAGCCTTGGGTACAGCAGACTCAGTGCAGACCCTTGTACGTATTTCAAGAGGTTTGGTGATGATGATTATATCATTTTGTTGTTTTACGTGGACGACATGTTGGTAGCAGGCCCCAACAAAGATTGGATCCAAGAATTGAAGGCACAGTTGGCTAGGGAATTTGATATGAAGGACTTGGGACCAGCAAACAAGATTCTAGGGATGCAAGTTCACCGAGACAGAAGCAATAGGAAGATTTGGCTTTCCCATAAAAATTATTTGAAGAAAGTCTTGCAGCGCTTCAACATGCAAGATAGTAAGCTAGTTTCAACCCCTCTTCCTATTAACTTCAAGTTATCTTCTGAGATGTGTCCTAGCAGTGAAGCAGAGAAGATGGAGATGTCTCGAGTACCGTATGCATCAGCGGTGGGAAGTTTAATGTTCGCCATGATTTGTACAAGGCCAGACATTGCACAAGCAGTGAGAGCAGTCAGTCGGTATATGGCGAATCCTGTACAAGAGAATTGGAGCACGGTTAAGAGGATCCTTAGATACATTAAGGGAACCTCGGATGCTGCATTATATTTTGGAGGATCAGATTTTACACTCAGGGGCTATGTGAATTTAGATTACGCGAGTGATACAAATAAAAGAAAATCTACTACTGGTTATGTGTTTACAATTGCAGGAGGTGCACTAAGCTGGGTTTCAAAACTGCAAACAGTTGTGGCGTTATCTACAACGGAAGCAGAATACATGGCAGCTACTCAAGCTTGCAAGGAGGCAATATGAATTAAAAGGTTATTGGAGGAGCTTGGGCACAAACAAGAAAATATTCCTCTATTTTGTGACAGTCAGAGTGCCTTGCACATTGCAAGAAATCCAGCCTTTCATTCCCGGACTAAACACATTGGAGTTCAATTTCATTTTGTACGAGAAGTAGTAGAGGAAGGAAGCGTGGACATGCTGAAGATCCATACGAAGGATAACATAGCTGATATTCTGACCAAGCCAGTTAGCACAGAGAAGTTTGAATGGTGTAGATCCTCAAGTGGCCTAGCAGAAACATAAGCAGCATGGAACGGCAAGATTGAAAGGATGTGTGGAGATATGTTTGATTCTCAATCAAATCTCCAAGTGGGAGAAATGTCGGCAAATGACACATGGGAAGCATGCATTAAATGCATGTTTATATATTCAATTATGGTTGGCCAAAGTGGACGACAAGATTGAAGGAAATTCATAATGACTTTCCTTTCTCATGTGTGTTCAGACGAGAATCCCCTACTATAAATAGGTGCCTCCGCTCGTCAGTTTTAGCATCCCATCTCAAGTTCCTTCTTCTGATCTTGAGTGTTCTTCATCTCCCTTAAGTATTTGTGAGATAGGTTTTCTCCTGTATAAGAGAGTGAGTGTCTCTTTGGAAACACAGAGAGAGGTTGTAATTCTCCAAATATTATAGTGGAATCTTTTGATCTTGCTCGTGGTTTTTACCCTAATATTTTTGGGGGTTTTCTACGTAAATCTTGGTGTCTATTAAATTCTTCAATTTCCATAGTTTATATCTCGTGATGCCGCACCTGGGACCAACAAAAATGAGAGCTTTGTTGGTTCAGAATGGCCTCGAGGATGCTTTGCTTGGAGAAGAAAATGTCCCTGATAAGGTCAGGGGTATGGACAAGAAAGACATCCTTGAGAAGGCACATAGTGCCATAATTTTGAGCCTTGGAGACAAAGTCTTGCATGAAGTATCCAAGGAAGGATCGGCTGCTGCGGTTTGGTTAAATCTTGAGCACTTGTATATGACAAAGTCTCTAGCTAACAGACTTTTTCTCAAGCAGAAATTGTATACCTTCAAGATTTCTACTGGAAAATCGATTGAAGATCATGTTGATGATTTCAATAAGATCATCTTGGATCTTGAGAACATAGAGATTAAAGTAGAAGATGAAGATCAAGCACTGCTATTATTGAGATCTCTTCCGGATACTTATGAGAATATAAAAGATACCATGATCTATGGTAAAGACTCTTTGTCACTTGAAGAAGTACATGCTGCTCTAATGTCTAAGGAGTTAAATAAGAAATCAAGAAATGGAAATGATGATCACAGTGCAGGACTCTATGCAAGAGGAAGATCAGAAAAGAGAGAAACAAAATATAGAGGCAAATCCAGATCAAAATCCAGACAGAAGTTTGTGAGGAAGTGTTACTCATGTCATAAGGAAGGACACTTCATTAAGGATTGCCCAGAAACAAAAAGAAAACAAGCAGAAAAAATAATCTAGTTCAGGAGATGCAGCTATAGAACAAGATGGCTATGAAAGTGCAGATGTTTTGATGGTCACAGTTGATAAATATGAACTAGATTGGATCTTAGACTCAGGCTGCTCTTTTCATATGACTCCTTGCAGGAATTGGTTCAGTGATTTCGATAAGGTTGATGAAGGAAATGTCCTTATGGGAAACAATGTAGCTTGCAAGATTGAAGGCATTGGATCCATCAAGCTCAAAATGAATAATGGAACAACAAGAACTCTGTCAGAAGTTAGATTTGTTCCAGGATTGAAAAGAAACTTGATATCACTTGGAATGCTAGATCAATCGGGCTATGAGTTTAAAGCTAAGGATGGTGTCCTCACTGTTACTAAAGGAGTAATGGTTGTGATGAAAGGAATAAGACGCAATGGTTTATATGTCTTGCAAGGAGGATCACACAATGACCCTACTGTTTTAAATGCCCATATTAGCTTGGATAAAACCAAGTTATGGCATGCCAAGATGGGACATATAAGTGAAAGGGGACTCATTGAATTTCACAAACAAGGTGCTTTTGGTAAGGATCAAATCAGCAAAATGGATTTCTGTGAGCATTGTGTTCTGGGAAAGCAAACAAGAGTCAAATTTAATAGAGCTGAACATACAACCAAGAATACTCTAGACTACATACATTCTGGTGTATGGAGGCCATCAAGAAATCAAACACATGAAGGATCTAGATATTTTATCACCTTCATTGATGACTACTCAAGGAGAGTATGGTTGTATACAATGAAGAATAAAAATGAAGCCCTAAAGAAATTCATTGATTGGAAATCACTGATCGAAAACCAGACAGGAAGAAAGATCAAAAGATTGAGAACATACAATGGATTGGAGTATTTGAATAATGAGTTTGATGAACTGTGTAAGAAGAATGGCATATCAAGGCACTTGACAGTAAGACATACTCCTCAGCAGAATGGACTTGCTGAGAGAATGAATCGAACCTTGCTGGAAAGAGTTAGATGCATGCTCTCAAATGCTAAACTACCTGTTATTTTTTGGGGTGAAGCAGCAGCCACAGCATGATACCTTATTAACAGATGTCCATCTGTGGCTCTAAACTTCAAAACACCAATCGAAGTTTGGTCTGGCAAGCTAGGTAATTATGAAACACTAAGATTATTTGAATGTACTGCTTATATACACACTAATGATGGAAAGCTGCAACCAAGAGCTAAGAAGTCCATTTTCCTTGGATATCCAGAGGGAGTTAAAGGTCATAGAGTTTGGCTCTATGAAAATGGAATTGGAAAAGCTGTGATAAGCAGGGACATTACCTTTGAAGAGGATAGTGTACTCAGACAAACATCATCTCAGAATGAGCATAACAAAGATAATGAATTCTACAAGGATGATCACATTGTGGTGGAGTCACAAAAGGATACACATCCAGAAATACATGAAATCACTCCTTCAGCACAAGGTAATGACTTGACAGATTATCATCTAGCAAGAGACAAGGTCAGAAGGGAAATTAAACCTCCTGCTAAATATGGATATGCTGATCTAATAGCATATGCTTTGAGTGTTTCTGAAACCTTAAGCAGTGAAGAACCAAGTTCAATAAAGAAGCTATAAACAGCAAGCATAAATTGAAATGGAAAGAAGCTATGCTTGAAGAAATACATTCCCTTGAAAAGACTAATACATGGGAATTGGTGGAGCTTCCAAAGGGCAGAAAACTAATCGGAAGCAAATGGATTTACAAAATAATGGAAGGGATTCCAGGAGTTGAACCACAGAGGTTCAAGGCAAGATTGGTGGCAAAAGGCTTCACTCAAAGGGAGGGCATTGATTTTAATGAAGTATTCTCTCCAGTGGTAAAACATACATCAATTATGATTTTATTGGCTTTGACAGCAGACCAAGATTTAGAACTGGAACAGATGGATGTAAGAACAGCTTTCTTACATGGTAGCCTAGATGAAATGATTTATATGAGACAACCAGAGGGTTATGAAGTTCCAGGACATGAATCAAAGGTTTGTCTGCTCAAAAAATCCTTATATGGTTTGAAGCAGTCATCAAGACAATGGTATAGACGGTTTGATAGTTTTATGAGCTGTCATTTGTTCAAGAAAAGTGATTATGACAGCTGTGTTTATCACAAAAGGACTTCAGAGGGGTATACCATATATTTGATGCTCTATGTTGATGATATGCTGATGGCATGCAAAAGCATGGATGCAATTCTGGAATTGAAAGAAAAACTCAAAGGGGAGTTTGAAATGAAAGATCTCGGTCCAGCTCAAAAGATTCTTGGGATGCAGATTACAAGAGATAGAGCTAAAGGTATCTTATTCATAAACCAGCAAGATTATCTTAAGAAGGTTGTATCCAAGTTTGGAATGATGAATTCCAAGATTATTACAACACCTTTGGCTGCTCATTTCAAGTTATCTATAGAACAGTGCCCTACTACACCATATGAAGAGTCTGTCATGAAGAATGTGCCTTATGCCAATGCCACTGGTAGCCTAATGTATGCCATGGTATGTACAAGACCTGATTTGGCATATGCTACAAGCCTGGTGAGTAGATTCATGAGTAGACCAGGTAAAGAGAACTGGGAGGCAGTAAAGTGGGTCTTGAGATATCTTAATTCCACTTTGAAGATAGGTGTGATCTATGGCAAACAATATGGCAATCGAGAAGGACTCACAGGATATATGGATGCAGATTATGCTGGTGATATTGATAAACGAAGATCAAAAATTGGATATGTTTTCACATATAATGGAAATACCATCAGTTGGAAAGCAAACGTGCAACCTATAGTGGCGCTGTCAACCACAGAAGTAGAATATGTTGCAATTACAGAAGCTGCAAAGGAATGAATTTGGTTGAAGGGTATTTTAGCTGAGCTAACTGGACACAAGGTGGATGTCAAACTCTTCTCTGATAGTCAAAGTGCTCTACACTTAACAAAGAACCCAATGCACCATGAGAGAACAAAGCACATTGATATAAGGTTACATTTTGTTAGAGATTTGGTGGAGCATGGAAAAGTTCGAATGGGGAAGATAGCCACCGAAGAGAATCCAACTGATATGCTGACCAAAGTCATTCCTAATGTGAAATTCAAACATTGTCTCAGGTCAATCAATGTTGGAGAAATAGATCCTTGTCCTTAGCTGCTGTGATGATGGTCCAAAGCTTATAAGAAATCCAAGGTGGAGTTTTGTAATGTTGGCTTTCTTATCTAGCTATTATGACCAATGGAAATGAAGGATCAAGGAAGTGCACAATACCATGCAAGAATAAGATGCAGGAGATCAGTACCCTCTCAACTTCTCCAACTAACTCTAACTGATTGATTCAATGAGACTTGCATAAGAAGAAAAGAAGACTGAAGCAGTTAAGATACAGATATTACGAAAGCTGCAGAATTATTCTTGTTCTGATCTGGATTAATTCTCTTTGAAGGGGTTGGAAGTCTTCGATTTGTATAGTGGGTGATTGTATCAATCTTTGTGATTGTATTTCTTGATTTTCTCTTCATGTTCTTGGTCGGATAAGCATTGAAGATTAAAGCCGATGCATTGTAATCTTTGATACACTTTGTGATTGATTAAAGTGAAAGAGCTTTGGGCCAAAGTGGATGTAGGGTAATTCATATCCGAACCACTATAAATCATCGTGTCAATTTTCTTTGATTGCATGTTATTCGATTGCCGATTTGTTTTTGAATCGTGTTCATGATATATCCAAGGAGCTGGAATCTTGTTAGTTTCACTATATATTATCAAGATTACTTCAACAATACTTGTAGGGAGTCCGTCTCAATCTGCATGTGTAAGGCCCGGGATTATTTAATTTAATCCGAGATTATTTAATTTTGATTCGAGTATATTTAATTTGGGAATATTTAGAGTTTCGATTTAAATTCTAATATTCTTAAATTATTTAGGATTGAAATTGAATTAAAATAAGGGTCGAGGACTGAATTGTAATTTCTGAAGACTTGAGGGACTAAAATGCAATATTGCTTGAAAGTTATCAGATTATTATTGAAGTGTCAGCATGTATACGTGTATCTCATATGAATATTCAGAAATAAGAACAGAGGAGCCGAGATCCTTTCTTTTCTTTTGATTTTATAAATTTCAAATCGCTGTATCTTTTGATCCGATCGTCCGATTTCGATTCCGTAAAGTGTTCTGGAATCCTTACGACGAGGGCTTCGATCTAGTGTAAGTTTTACTTCTTTCGGCATGGTTTGAAGTTTGAAAGTTGGTAGATATCAGATATTGATGATATGTATATGTTCTTCGACGTTTATGTATTCCGATATCGAAACCGGGTTGATGAATTCGTGTTGCTTGTACTTAATCTTGATTTCAGCTTGTGTCTGAGGGTTAGAGCTGCTGTTATCTTGATCTTTGAGTTATTATGGCTGATATGATATACGTATGAATTGTATTCGAAGTCGGAAATGGTTTCGATATTTCGTCGGTTACGGATTTTCAATCACTACGCCGTCGATTTGTGTTTTACGATCGTTTTGATAGTCGATGATTAAGCTGAGATGTTATGTGATATGTTATTGATGTTGTAGCAATGTTATTTTCAGTTTCAGAGTTTATTCGGAGACTATTGACTCAAGAACCTCAACTTCAAGTTGAAGGAAGAAGTTACGAAGGTTTGAAGTGGTTTTGATTGACGATTCTTGATGATTTTGGATTGATTCTGAAATGGTAGACTTGAACGAAGTTTGATATGTGTCTTTTGATATTGTGTTTCAGATTTGAAGCATTTCGAACTGAGAAATACGAAGGTATAAGACGACATCGCGAGTCAGGGATTTAAAACTCGGGAATGATGTTTCTTGAGTTGTCCCACAAAAATCACATACTTGATTATCTTTTGATTTGTTTTTAATGTTGTTGATCCATCTCAGGTAGTGGATCTTTGAGTTTGAGTCGATATGATATGTTATTGAAATGATTCTATGTCGAGTTTAATGTTTTTATTAGTACTTGTCGTATCTCTCTCAATATTATTTTGAATTTCATATAATTAATTACACTCTACTATATCTAAAAATTTAAATCATATATATGAAATCGTATATAATTTAATTATAAGTAGCATATCCTAGTAAAATAATAATATATCTTTTATTCTTTTTGTTATAAAAAATATCAAACATGGAAATGTACGCATTTCGTTGTAAACTAATTACACTGTGTAGGGAAGCGAGTCTGCAGCTGTCATTGGATTGAGATTTAATTATCTGTGGACGCGTCGGCAACCATTAAAGACAGAAACTACACACGTAGCTCTCTGAACTATAGGATATATATATGATAGAATTGTGAAAAATGGAAACACTTTTTATTCATTTCATCATGGAGGCTCCAGATTGGGACATTCTAATTACATATATATTATATATAATGATTCCCCCCTTTTTCAAAATTTATTATTTATTTTTATTGCAATATTTGCATATCAGGGAAAACGGGACGTTTTTTGTTTCGTACGGAAACCTAGTACGTACGGACAACTCCGTAGCATAGGAATGTTTTGTTTTCGTTTTCTTCGCTGACTCAATCAACTGCCATCTCTATGCGTTGCGTCGTCTCTTTTTGAATAATAATAATAATAATCTGATAAATCAATAGTCGTTTTCATATTTCAACGAGTGATCATATTTTATGATCTCCTACTTTAAAATATATATATATATATAATTTTGTAGTGTAAATTTAATATATCTATTGATTTTTTATGACTGTGAATAGGGATTTAAACTGGATATTGGCTTCTTTATTTAAGGATGATGTACTGTATATATATCACATTTACAAACGGTACGAACAAGAGACTTTTTAAAACTGATGTGATTGCTTCTTAAAAACAAAAAAAATTTATTGTTCATCAATGATAAATATTTGAATGATGTGAGCTCATGCAATAATTCTGGTTAGGTGAAACGTCGTGAATCACAATTCACAAACTGAATAATTATTTATTAATTAAGCTGAGAGCGTGTCCAATTTTTATGCTAATTGTCAGATATAACTACGATATTAATGATATATCATTTAATTTACATATAATTTGGTCCATTCCCCGGCCTCCTCCAGTCCTCCTCCATAAATCATACTCTATAAATCATAGTAGATAATAAATTGATAATAATAATCATCATCATCATCATAAATTTTTTTTAGAAAACAAAAAAAAAAATGAAATATAAAAAATTGATGGGAAATGAAGGTTGAGTGGGGATGCATCCAGGAAAAGAACAGCTCATGGATTAGATCTTTGGACCCAACTCCTAATTTGCATATCTACATTTTCTCGCCGTGGGTCCCATCCCTGACGATTTTTTTAGCCGCCACTACCAAACCTTTTTCAAATCACAAAAAAAAATTGGTTAGAACGTCCGTGTCATCGATCGACCGATTTTATGATATTGAATTTTTTTATTTAATGTATAAAAAATAAATAATTTTTAGTTTTAAATATATTTCTTTTTCGCTCTATATATAAACGAGGGCGATATATTTTTACAAATTTATAATCATTTATCGTCGGTTTTTATTTTGTTTGTCATCACATCTACTTGTAATTATATAAATTCATCACAAGTGACGTGTTGTAAAATTTAATTAGAGATTGATGTTAAAAATACTTTTTTAAAAAATAAAAATAAAAATGCGAAACTAATATGCTAACCCGTCTTCATATGTACATGCATATTCATCTTCATGATAATAAGGTATAAATAAGCACGCGCCGAATTAATAGTGATATTGATCAGGTAATTAGATTACTTTTAATAAGCTACATCGATTTGTATTTGACTTTTGGGGTGCACAAATGATCATTAATCGTGCTTAAAAAGATTGTGATTAGTGGAGCCCAAATGTTGCTAATGATGTTCGTGTGAGGCAAGAAAATGATAATCTTTTTGACCAAGAGGAGATTAACGATTCTTAGGGAATAAAACAATTGTTAACTCATGATTAGTGTCTCTCTTAAAGTTGATTAATTAAGGGTTGACCGAATGTTTTTGTTCTTGATTCTATTACCTATAACATGATTGATATATATATATATATATAATATTAATTTTGTTTCTCTGCACACTAGTGTGCAGGAGTTTTGTGTGCACCTCGTGATGTTCGCGTGAACATCTGAGATGTTAACGCGAACATCTAATTTTTATTTCAGATGTTCGCGCGAACATCACGTGGTGCACACAAAATCCCTGCACACTGGTGTGCAGGGGATCAGTACTGATATATATATATATATATAGTCACAAGAAAAAGGCAGACAGAGAAACAAGAAAACAAGTCATTTGTTGCTTCTTTTTTAAATTATATGTTGGTTCCAGCACTATCCACAAATTAATTACAAATAAATAAATGAAACCAAATTTTTTACTCCCTCCATCTCATATATGTTGTCTTGTTTTAGTTTTCATACGTATTAAGAAAAATTTATTGGGAAAGTAAATTTTATATAAACTTCCTCTTTTATCCTTATTTAATGTATTAAAAAATGATTGCACAATTTTCAAGATGTAGTTAATAGATATATATTAGTAAAGAAGTGTAAAAAAGTATTACTAAATATGGTGTATGACTATATATTTGAAACAAACAAAAAAGGAAACGTGAACAATATAATTGGGGCGGAGAAAATATTTTTATACCCGACCTCACTAATCATTCCTACATCATCTCTCCACGATGTAAGGAACAAAGGGGTCCTTGATTTTTCATTACTCCAAAGTATATGTTTTTCTTTATGAAAAGGAAACAATAATTCCAAGTTTTCCGGAAAATGGTGCTTACAAACTAACTCGGACAACCTAATAATTTTGATTAGGGACGAATGAATAAAAACCTAGTTTCTTGAAAAAGATTTTGTCAGAGCATAGCCTAGATTTTTTAAATAATGCGTAGCATCATTTGGGATCTATTATTCAAACGATGGGGCCAAATTATTATTATTTTTCCATGTATATTAAAAAAAACCCATCTAAATGTAATGCATATGGTAGGGCTTGACATGCAATAAATGGCATTAATTCTGATATAGTACCATTTATTAATAGAATAAAATTATTATAAAATACTAAAATAATTCAAAAGAGTTGGAAAGAAAAGTAAAGATATACAAGAAAATTACATGTGAAGCACTTTTTAAGATCGCAAAGGCATCAAATAGATAGTGTAGGCCCTTCGGTAACAGTGTTAAGATAACGTATACATGTTGGTTGGCTCCTTATAAAGAGGGAAAATTAAGTATTAAGAGCAATCAACATCTTAAAATTAACTCCTTTTAAAAAAAATATCTTAAATCATTAATAATTTATTACACAAAATTTCCCCACTAATTGATTTGCATGATTCGGTTCATTGCAAAGATAATGAAGGCATAAACGAATACAATTAATAATAGGGTAAATTTCAAATCAATACCTAAACTTATTATTAACTTATATTTTAATACCTACTACATTAAAACTTATTTTCGACTCCCTGAAAAGAGAAAATTTTGTTTAAAAATGTCACTTCTACCCTTATCCATTATCTTTCACTTCAATCACTATTACAATACAAAATCTAATAATAATAATAAATAAATAATAAAAAAAATGAGAGAATGGAATCTAAAAACAAAACAAATCCAAATAGTTTTTATATAAAAATTTAAATTAAAATTAAAGAACATAAACCATATCATATACATGATTATGTTGATACATGAGCAAGTATGTGTCTAGCAAGTAAACACATACTCCCAAATCATTATTGGAAGAAATATGATAAAAGGATTAAAAGTTCGAATAGAAGATGGATCAATAATCATGCTTGATACAGTAGCAGAAAAATTAAAAATAAAAATTGAGGAAACAAAATTTGTAATACTCATTATATACCAAATAGAATCAGGAATGGACATTATAATAGAAAATAATTTTTTAAGAGAATATCCTTTTACACAGTTTGAAGATCACATAACTTTAAACAAAGGATCATCAATGATTTACATTCCTAAAATACGAACAGCATTTCGTGTAGGAAATGAAGGGTTTACAAAGAATTTTCATAAACGAAATACAAATCCAATAGAACTAAAAATAGAAAATATTTTAACGATTAATCCTGAAAAAGAAATCATGAAGAAATTTCATGATATTTGTTCTGAAAATCCTCAGGACAAAATTAAGAAAAAAAACAATTCATTGCTTCAATAAAACTCAAAGACCCTAATATCACAATCCGTGAAGCACCAAGAAGATGCAACATGGATGATGTAAAAATATTCGAAAAAAAACTTCAAGAATTATTAAAACTTAAGATAATCATCCCTAGTAGAAGTTCACACTCTTCACCAACCTTTTATGTTAGTAAGAAAGATACTGATAAGAAAAGAATGGTAATTGATTATCGAAAAATAAATAAAACAACAATTATGGACGGATATTATATCCCAAATAAGAATGATTTACTATCTTATATAGGAGAAATGGAATATTTTTTCAGTTTAGATTGTAAATCAGGATTCTGGCAAATTCAGCTAGAACCATAAACACAATTACTTACAGCATTCAGTTGTCCAAAAGGACAATATCAATGGACTGTATTACCTTTCGAACTTAAAGAAGCACCAGGTATCTTTCAAAGATATATGGATGAGTCTTTTAAATCATATGTAGATTTTTGTTGTGTTTATATAGATGACATATTAATTTATTCAAAAACACTAGATTAACATTATAAAGACCTCATGACAGTATTAGATATTTGTCATAAAGATGGAATTATACTTTCTGAAAAGAAAGCACAATTGTTTAAAACAAAAATAAATTATTTAGGATTACAAATAGAAGATGGAAAACATTGTTTACAACAGTATATACTTAAGAAAATTCACGATTTTCCTAGTGAAATCAAGGATAAAGATCAATTAAGAAGATTTTTAGGATTATTAACATATTCTGGAAATTACATTAAGAAACTTGCAGAAATCAGAAAACCTCTTCAGGCAAAACTTAAACAAGACTATAAGTGGAAATGGTCTAAAAAAAATACTAATTATATTGACACTATTAAAAAGAAGATAATTAGTAATCTTTCCGAATTATATTTTCCTTCAAATAAAGACATAATAATAATTGAAACAGACGCCTCAGATGAATACTGGGGAGCATGTTTGAAAGCTTATACAAGAAAAAGAAATTTAGAAGAACTTACTAAAATAGCTACGAGGAATAACGAAGAATTATGTAATTATACATCAGGAACTTTTCAAGGTGCACAATTAAATTATCATTCAAATGAAAAAGAATTATTAGCTTTAATATTCACAATTAGGACTTATGAAATTTATCTTATTTCTAAACCGTTTTTTAGTAAGAACGGATAATATGAATTTAACATATTTCAAGACAAGAAAAATATCAAGAAATGCAGGGAGAAATGCAGCAAGGTTAATTAGATGGCAATTGGAATTGAACCATTATCAGTTTGAAATCCAGCATGTCAAAGGAATGGATAATTCATTATCCGACGCATTAACCAGAGAACTTCATCCAAATTATACTATCCGTAGTAACGGAATAATAAAAGAGATCCTAAGAGATCCAGACAATGACCTTGAGTCATCCGAACATGCCTTAGAAAGCATGGGAAATATAAATTGATGAGATGAGATTTATATTCAGATACATAAATTACTCTATGAGTAAAGATTCGATTCTTGTAAAAGAATCTATAAATGCAATGATACGCATAATAAAATTATCCGAATTACTCATGAAAAAAGTTATTTTACTAACCATTATATATATAAATATGTTTTCTTGTGCAGAATATAATCAAGATGGAGCAACTAAGTCAATTAAAAGAACAATTGATTGAATTACAGGAAGAAATTCAAATTCTTCAACTCAAAGAAAAGAATTTGAGTAGAAAAATTCAAAGGACAGAAGAAAAGATGACAACTTCATCATCATCATCCTCACCAAGAACACCAATCAAAATGGCAACTTCATTCGACAAAATAATGGAGATAAAAATAAAAGCATTCAGTGGTCACAGCCAACACTGACAAAGAAAAATAAAAAGAAAATGGAAAAGAATTGGTGGTCACAGCCAGCACCGAGAAAAAAAAAAAAAAAAGAAAAGACGTTTAAAAGTGCCCTTGAAAAGAAAGAAAGAAAGATGGTCAATTTACGACCACAAAATCCAATTTTTGAAAAAACAAATTTTTCAGAAAAATGCAGGACTGAATTCTTTGAAACATTAAACTATTTGAGAATGGCCAAACCATCTGCAGGATCCTGGCTACAAACTTGTGACACACAGAGCATATCAAGAGCAAGAACACTGCAAGGTACTTCAACGCATGAAGTCGCAAGATTCTTTTCAAATGGATTATTAAGCGGATTGGAAGTCAGTCCCAACAATCAAGAAATAGAACTATTTCCATATCAATTAAGAAATAGTATCATCCACTTAAAGAAAGCAGTCTTTAAGGACGATCCAGTATTAACATTGAGTATTCACTCAACCCTTCCAGATTGAGATAATAACAAATTCTATCAACCAATGGTATATATTCAATGTCGAAAACAAAAAGATAAGTTCTTATTCGAAGGATCAAATAAAGTGTAAGGCCCCGAAAATATTAAGTTATTAATTACAGAATTAGAGATTTAAATTCCGAATTTTGGAAATGATTAATTTGGAAATTATGAAAATTAGAGATTTAATTTTCGAGCTGAAAATATTTAATTTGAAAATTTACGGATATTGAGATTTAAAGTCCGGGATTCTTAAATTAAAAGTTAGAAATATTTGAATTAAATATTTATGGGATTAAGATTGAAATTAAGAGTTTGAGAATTAAAGAGGATTTAATTTGAAGAAGAAACTCGAGCAGGGACCGAATTGCAAATATTGGACAATTCGGGGGCCAAAATGCAAAATCAGATTTTGAGTGGGACACTTGTCATTTGGCCGTATATGAACGTGTAAATGCATGTTTTATCATCAGATTTCAGATTTGTTCAGCCAAAACAACCGAGAGCTTCAATTCTTTATTGGATTTTCATCTTCAAAATTCGATTGTTTAAGATCCGGTTGTCCGATTTCAAAACCGAGCATAGTTTTGGAATCCTTGCAAGAAGAGCTATCCATTGATGTAAGTATCTATAAGATTCAGTAGGTCTCGAAATTATGATGTTATGATGTTGGAAAAAATCAGAATTTGAGTATGTGTTAGTGTTCTTGATGATATAAGCTTTCCGATATCGAAGACGGAACCAAGAACGGACAACATATGCAATTGTTATGATTTTCAGAATATGTTTCGAATGCTTGAACCTTCTGATATGCTGGTATAAGTTGATATATAAGCTGATATGAAGTGGATATGAGTTGTTATGATTGAAAGTTTTGATAGTTTTAAGTTTCGGTTACCGAATTTGTACCGTTACGCTGTCAATTTATGTTTGATAAATTCTGGAAATATATGCTGCTGGATTTCGAAATGAAGTGATGAAATGATATTGATATGAGTTATATATCAATGTTTAGATGATGTTTGAATTGTTATAATTATCGGTTTCGAACCGTTACATCGCCGGTTTGAATTTCGATCAAATTAGCAAGCCTTGAGTTGTTGAGCTTCGGAATGAGTTGAATGCAATATTGAATGACTTGATATGAATTTCAGATTGTTCAAAAATATATCGAGTTTGATTTAGCACAAATTCGAATCAATTGAAGATTGGTCAAGGTTTGAGTTGCTAGCTTTGATATTTCTATCATTCTATCTAGTGAGTTGATACAAGCTTGGTGTGTATTGTAGCTTGATGATTGGAGCTACTTAGCTATCACGATTGGAATGTATGATTTGACGATGACCAAATCAGGGAATGAGCATCGAGATGTGTTTGATCTCTCGATCCCTTAAATCACACAATAGTTTCTATTTTATGTGTTTATGTGCTTTACTATGCTTTATGTGAGTTATGTGCTTTGATTGCCTTACTTGAGTTCTTGAGTGATGGCATGTTTATTAGGCTATGTAGGAGGTGATTGTGTATGATGTCATCCCGTTGATCCTAAACGTTCTTCTAGTTTTGCCTTGATATCGTTGATGAGTTTTAAACATCAATATCGTGTATCTGTGATGAGATTCAAGCATTGATACCTAAATCCGGGTTTATAACATCAATGAGGAGTTCTAGCATTGATGGTGAGTGATGGGTTTTAGCATCTAAACTGGTGTCGCCTTTGAGCCTTATTCCTTCTTATCCATTTAATTTATTCTGCATTTCATAAGGTGTTATTTATGATTTGAAATGCATGTTATGGCTACTTGTGATTATTTATATGTTCCATCTTTCATACTAAGTCTTTAGACTTACCGGTTTTTCGGCTGTTGCTTTGTTTTTGTGTGTTCTTTGCAACGGGTGTTTTAGGGCCAAGTTATAGAAGGCCATGAGCATTGAGAAGAGTTTAGAAGTGGTGCTTCGGGTTGTGTTGTAGCTTGTTGTGGGAAACTTATTTTTAAACCATGTTGAGTTTGGATAGTATCCAACTTTTGTATTGTATAGCTTTGCATAGTCTAGAATTGTTTAGATTATGTGTTGTTGGACCATGGTTTTGGGTAAGTGTATATAGCATTTGTATGTTTGGTATTGTTTACCTTGAAGTCTAGGTTATAAGATAGCAATAAAGGAGCAAAGGACAGCACAAGAAAATCTGCAGAATTTTCGAGCAGACATGCCCGCTCGATCTGTTGAATTGCACCGATCGAGTGAGGCCAGTTTTTCTTCAACCCGAGAGCTGGGATTTTCTTGGCCGCTCGATCGGTCAAGTTTAACCGATCGAGCGAGGCCCTCTTTTAAAAAAAAAATTTAGTTCTTGTGCTGCTTCTTTTAAATACTGTAATTCTTTTAATATGGTATTTTTAGTAATTGAGCCCGGGGTCCCACATTGTTTGGTATTAGAGCTTTAAGTTGCCTTGAGTCGACATTAGAAGCTGAGAGGGGTAGATTGAGTCGCATGAGTTCATTATGCATGAGTTTAATGCATTGTTTGATTATGTGAATTCGATGCGAGCATGTTTCTACCTTTTGAGAAATTATCTGACTATATGCTAGCATGTGTTTATCTTTTTGATGTTGAATGTGCTGGCATCAAATTACATGCTTTTGTGTTGAAAATTACATGCTCATGTGTTTATTGAGTATATTTCTATAATTGATAAACATATAAATAGAAAATGATGTGAGAGGAAGACAAGGGTACGCTCATGAGTTGATGAGGAGCTGTGTGCAATATGGAAAAGGAGATGATTCAAACTATATTTAAATTGTATACTCATGTGTTTTATGAGTAGGGAATCGAGCAATACTCAGAAGACTGAGTATGAGGTATTTCTCCTTGTCAAGCAAGCAACGGTATGCTCATGGAGTTTATTGAGTTAAGAAATGCTGGAACTGAGAATATGATTATGATGTATTGATGTTGTTGGTTGTATGGTCTCAGTATAACATGTACGTCTCCTTGTTACGCAAGAAATTGTATGCTCTTCAGCTTAAAGAGTAGCGCTGGACTAAATCATGGTTATGTGATAGCTACGGTATATATAGAGAATTGATTGTGGTTTATCATGACCATTGTATATCTGCATGAGATTTTGATTGCAGGATTCTGTATGAGATAGATACGGAAAAGCCATGTCAGAACTGGATGTGTTTGGCTAGTGATGTTATGAGGTTGAAAGGACAGAGATGAAATCTATTCTCGAGGGGATTAAGTTATCATTCCCTAAGACCTGTTGTGGCCGGAATTGAGTGAGGTAAGATCTGATATTGTGATGTCTATCGATGATTGAATTGATTTTATCAGATAACCTCAAGCAAAACAGAGATAAATCCTCGATATGATAGATTTCAAATTAGTCCAGGAAATTGATCAGATTAGATCAGTGATTGAAATATGGCGATAAGAATTCTTGAGATTAGAATTATATGGTTTGAATTCGATTTCAGGAATGGGTTATAAGCTTTGTGCTAGTGTGGTAAACACTTTGAGATCACAAAGCTAGAATTGTTTATAACCTTCTATTGGTAGATGAATCGATATAGCAGTAATGCTAAGTTTGATTCATTGATCAAGTAGAACTGATTTAGTGATCCAAATGTACCCTATAAGAACATTGAGTTTATAACAGAGTAAAACGTGCGGAAACATAATCCATAAATTACATATCAGCTTAATAAAATATATCTAGGCTTAATACTGTAGTGATACAACCATATCAAAAAACTTAAAAGTAAACATTATACAGCTATATCGAATCCTGCTGTATAATTAACTCATCAAGGCTCCTGCTCCCTAGTCCTGCCTTGAACTACCAGCTCCATCCATCCTGCGACCTACCCCGTGGAATATGGTGTTCAAGATAACAACTAGGACGTGAGCGCTAACGCCCAGTACATAAACATGAGTAAACATATGTATATAATGCATGCAACATGATGACTGGTAAAAGGTCATCTGAAAAGTCATGCTCAGTACCGGCGCCACATGAGTGCTGCCACCGCACGGATCAACCTCTGGGTGCAACCACACTCATCTAGTACACCAGAGTAGTCAGACATATATGTCCCCGCCGTCGTGATACTCTCAGTGACAGACTATCGAGTATAGAGCTGAGCGACTCTATAATCAGGTATAACAAGGTAAAGGCTCAACGTGTATATGCACATGACATATGAATATGGAAAACGGTAAATCATATATCATGCCATATAATAATGCCAAATAAAAGCAACATATAAACATGTATACTCGCTAGCAATCTCAGTCAATGTGTGCGTACCTCTAGGCTAGTTCAAGTATAGTAGATCCTAGGTTCCAAGCCTATATTCAAAAGTTCACCGTATCACTACACAAGTTCTATAAGCCTTAACTAAGCTAATAAGTACTCCCAAAACTTAAATAGATTACCGAACCATACCTTCGTCCTTAGATAGCCCTTTGGAGTCGTTGGTCCCGGATGACTATAACCACACCTTGGTTATTTCAAAACCTTGATTATAACTGATAGGGCCCTCAAGTGTATAACTCACACTATAAAACTGTAGAAGGAAACTCGGAAATTTGTAATTCAAATTGAAATCGAATGAGTCCTATTTATAGGAAAATTTCTGGTCGAGTTCGGGCCCTCCGAACTGGGGTTCGGATCGTCCGTTCCATCTCAATGCATGCATGCAAGCCACGTCGGATTCGAAGCCTCCAAACTTAGGTTCGGATCGTCCGAACTTCTCTTCGTCCGACACTTGTCAAAGTCCATGGCTGAGTAATCCTGCTTGCATGACATGAGGGAGTTCGGGCCGTCCGATCCTTAGTTTGGATCGTCCGAACTTACCTTAACTCCGAAGTCAACAAGCCATCTTCGAAGCCCCCGAGTTGTTGAGTTTGGCCGTCCGAAGTTCTCTTCGGACCATTCGAACTGGCTCAGAAAAAATGAAAATCCAATTCTTGATTCTGAAGTCCGATTAAACCCCGAAATTGGTTAATAACCAACCCTTAATCATGTTTAACATATTATTATCTAAAAATGGAATCTGGGTTACTACAAAGAGTATGCTAATGGCATTCATGTTTTGGGATTCAGAATTCAGTTACAGTTGAGCCTTCCTTCGATTATTTTGCTGATATTTGAGTTTTATCGTAGTCATGTATTCTTGATTCACATGACATTGAATTTTATGATTCTTTCCATTTGATCTCGATTGTTCTCTGAGTAGGAACTTGGGAAGTTATATTCTTGATATTTGAATTTTTAGTTCTGGACCTTGATATTGAATTGGGTGAATTTTTATTGGATTTCATGGTGATCTACTTGTCTTTGTGCAATAATTGAGAATGCTTAGAACTCTGTTCTAATTGATACGCGTATGTAGATATCGCATCATAAAGCCACGCTATCAACCCTGATTTGGGGTATTGTATAATATTGCATTATTGATGAATTGGTCACCAGTTATGTTTATTATTTATTGGTCGTATTCCTTAGTTTTCGAGCTTGCATTGAAGCATCCATCCTAGTATTGAAATGCAAGTGAGTTGTTTCCACTTTGCAACGATTAGTGTCCAGAATTTCCTGTATATTGATGATCATGATTTGACAAATTATCTTCGAGACTATCTGATGTTGAATTAGATAATCATATACTTGGAAGTGATGGCTCGTAACTGATAGAGATTGCTAGTCACAGAATATGTTAGACCGGGTTTTTCTGCTTTGAAGTTTTTCTGGTGCTAGTTGGTAAGAAGGAAAATGGGTCGATGAGATTATATTTCGACTATAGCCTATTGAACACGACTACAGTAAAGTAGAAGTATCTTTTGCAGTACATAGACGATTTGTTTATCAATGGTATGGTGCTTTTGTCTACTCAAAGATTGTTTGAGTTAGATATCATCAAGTGAAAATCAGTGAGGTAGTTGTGCCTAAGACCTGATTATGATGTTGGTGTGATGAATACTTCAGCGATGTTCATGAGTTTAATGAACAGAATCTGTCAAAGATTTATTGGTGAATTTATTGCGTTATTTAGCGATGATATCTTGAGTTAGTTGATGAATGAGCCGAAGTAAACAGAGCAAGTGTATGCCAAACTGTCCAGGTGTGAATTTTAACTGGATAGAGTTGTAATTCTTGACTTTATTATGTCAAACGACAGGATTGTGATGAATCCTAGCAATGTTGAGACATTGAATAACTAAGGTCTTAGCAAAGATTGTTAGAGGGTTTTCATGTAGTGCAAGATTATCACCCAATGAACCCTGACAGATGTGAAACTGACGAGTTGAGTAAATTTGCTGGAAGAGTATTATCCAGACAGATGTAATGTAACCACTGAAGCTTAAGTAGAAAAATGTGCGATTTGATCTTATCTGCTATTGATGTGGTTATATTGATCAAGAATTATCGTGCTTTTAGCATGGGTTTTTGTGTTAGATTTGCAACTGAGTAGAGTATTTGCAATCCAAGCTAAGCCAGTATTGATTGTGAGGGTTACAGAAGCACGGAAATCCACTCAGATTATGTGAAACTCGATAGAGAAAATCAGACTTAGACATGAGTTTGGGTATCAGTTGAGTATGGATGAAGTTTGGTGTTTGCAAATACAGGTATTATTGTGCACAGTATTTCAGAAGTGAGACAATAAATTCTGAAAGAGGCACATTACAATAAATTTTATATCTATCCAGATCAGAGTATGAGAGCAGATATGATAGAATTTGTGTTCCGATGCCTAAACTGTCAGTAATGAAAGCAAAATGAAAGCGATCATGTGGTCTATTGTACAGTTTAGCATGTTTAGAATAAGAATGGGATCAAAACACGATGAAATGTGTCACGAAACTACCGAAATCCTAGAGAGGATATGATGCAATAAGGTAGTTTATGACAGATTGAATAAATCTGATGGAGTATTCCTTATCAGATGCTATTCCGACATGACCATCTGATCACTTTGTATGACAGAGCTGTTGTGAAAGGGCATGTTGTGCCGACGTTTGCTATCTCTAAGTGAGATCCTCGATTTATTTTATATTCTTGGCACAGTCTGAAAGAAACATTGGGTACTCGTTTGCTTGAGAGTACAATGTAACATCCTCAGATTTATTGACAATTAAGATAATTGATCTAGATTCGAGAGGATGTATAAACTGGCTCTACGTATATTCTCGCATCATTGATGACGAGTTATAGCATCGATGATGAGTTATAGCATTGATACCGTGATTTCGAGATATGAAATCCATGATGAGTTATAGCATTGATGTCAGGATGCTGAGTGTTAGCATCTACATGAGCTCAGCGAGAGAATTTGATGTTCAAGATTTGTAGCGACCCAACCCGGATCCACTATCTAATCAGAGTTACGGTAAAAGCGCACGCAATAAAAGCTTAAAGCGTAAAGTGCGGATAATTAAAATACAACAAATCCAATCGGCAGAATACAACCGATGATAACACAAGTGTATAAGTACTGTTATACAACCAAATCGAAGGTTCAGGGTAAATAAATCCCTACTCTCTACAACTTCACACTCTCCCAAGCTCTATCCTGCTGAGAGCCACCTGGACCATCCAGCCTCAAACCTGCCCCGCCACAAGGTACGCAACGAATACCCAAACACAGGGGCGTGAGCTAGAACGCTCAATACGAAGCAATGATATAAATACAAATATGCGCACACAAATGATTTAAAACTCAAGTGAAAACACTTGCTCATGGCGCCGAGAATATACAGTACCGGCTAGAGAGCGACTCCGCGGGGTACTCGTATACTCCATATCAGGGCTGAGCCAACCCCATCCTGACCCGAATCCAAAACAGGATACAAGCCCCATATGGAAACTGTCATACCTGACTCGAGTTCAAAATGAGATCATTGTTCCCTATGGAAACTGTCAATGACTCACATCTCTTCGGATGCAGTCACACGTAAAATCATGTATGTGCTAAGACGGTAAAACATGCTAAAACATGATAAAGCATATAGCACATACTCATGCAACATACATGCAAATATAACATGTCGGCTATCTCGTTCAGTACTTACGTACCTCTAACACTGCTGGACAACCTAGCTCCACTGGCCTATACTCCAAGCGTACTAGTCCAGTCTACTACTACTACAATGCAAATATCCATGCATCAACAATTAAAGCTCTAAAAGCCTTAACTAAGCTAAAGCGTACTCCTAAATATTTTTAGGATGTCAAAGCTATACCTGCGTCCGTCGTTAGCCCTTTGCTGTCGATAGCCTCAAAAATAGGCCATAGCTCCGCGACGACGCCTAGATCACTAAGTCACTTTCGGATTCCCCGTAGGACGCCTAGATCTCCCTAGAGCTGAGTTAGAAGGCTTAGGAATCAGAGAGAAGAGAAGAAATGAGCGAGTCACAAATGAACCTCGGCTCCTCTATTTATAGACGACATTCGGGCCGTCCGAACTAGACTTCGGACCCTCCGAACTGGTTCGGATCCTCCGATCATGACTTCGGATCGTCCGAACTTGATCGGATCGTCCGATCCTAACTTCGGGTCCTCCGAAGTCCCATCAGTGACGTCAGCCATGATGTCACCTTGCTGACGTAATTGATGACGTAAGTCCTAACCCTGTTCGGGTCCTCCGATCCCACCGACGGAGCCTTCGATCCTCTTCGGATCGTCCGAACTCCTCTTCGGATCGTCCGAACTCCTCGGGCCTCCGATCTTGACTCCGATCACGTTCGGGTCCTCCGAACACTAGTTCGGAGCGTCCGAACTTCCCGAGCCATGCCCACCATGTTCGAGTATCCTGGATCTATTTCTGGAGTCCGTTAGTTCAACAGGACATCCCTAATCATGTATTAAGAACATGATCATGTGATTAATTACTCATTAATCACCAATTCGAGATGCGGGTTACTACATTCTCCCCCACTTAAGAAATTTCGTCCTCGAAATTAGAGTCAGAGGAAAAAGTACGAAACTTAACATGAATGTTCTTTATTACAACTGAACAAGTACAACTCGATACAAAGAAGTACAAAATCTCAAAATAACTCGGGGTGCTCGGCTAACATCCGGCTCTCCAACTCTCAAGTAGCTTCCTCTGTCCCTTTGCGTTGCCACTGTACCACCAACGGTATACGCTTGTTACGAAGTACCTTGTCCTTCCTGTCAAAAATCTGCAGGGGTTTCTTCACATACAATAGATCCCGATCTACCTTTACCTCGGTCGGATGCAAAATATGCGACTCGTCCGCCACATACTGCCTCAACAAGGACACGTGGAACACATCGTGGATCTCCGAAAGATCGGGTGGCAAGGCCAGACGATAAGCCACATCCCCAACCTTCTCGAGAATCTCGAAAGGACCAATAAATCTAGGTGTCAGCTTACCCTTGCGACCAAACCTCATCACCTTTCGGAAAGGTGACACACGCAAGAAAACATACTCCCCTACCTCAAAATAAAGTGGCCTGCGATGAGTGTTCGCATAGCTAGCCTGTCGATCCTGGGCTGCCTTAACCCTGCGTCAGATCAACTCTACTGCATCAATCATCTGCTGAATCATCTGAGGACCCTCAACCTGACGCTCGCCAACCTCGTCCCAAAACAAAGGTGTACGACAACGGCGTCCATAAAGAGCCTCAAATGGTGTCATGCCAATGCTGCGATGGAAACTATTGTTATAAGCGAACTCCACCAAGGGTAAATGATCATGTCATGCTGGACCAAAATCCATCACCGCCGCGCGAAGCATATCCTCTAGAGTGCGAATAGTACGCTTTGACTATCCGTCCGTCTCTGGATGATAAGCTGTACTCAAGCTCAAAGTAGTACCAAGGGCTCGCTGGAAACTACCCCAAAATCTCGAGGTGAATCTCGGATCTCTATCGCTGACAATGCTCAACGGAATCCCATGCAATCGAACAATCTCCCGCACATAAAATTGCGTCATCCTATCAAAGGTGTAATCGTGGTTATAGGGAAGAAAATGTGCTGACTTCGACAACCGATCCACGACAACCCAAATAGCATCACAATTCCTGAAAGACATAGGCAAGTGGGTGACAAAGTCCATCGTCACATGCTCCCACTTCCATTCAGGAATCTCTAAGCTGTGAAGTAACCCTCCGGGTCGTCTAAACTCTGCCTTGACTTGTTGACACACAAGGCATCGGGACACAAACTGATAGATACTGCGCTTCATTCCTTTCCACCAAAATCGAGAGCGAAGATCCTTATACATCTTCATGCTGCCTGGATGTACAGAGAATCGACTGCGGTGAGCTTGCGATAAGATCTCATCCCTCAAAGTAGAGTCCTCGGGTACCACAACTCGACCAAAAAGACACAACAGACCGTCTCCCTGCAAATGGAAACCAGAAGTATTATCACCTTCAGCCAAACGGGTAAACTTCTGCGTCTTCAGATCAGAATTCTGAGCTTCCCGGATTCGTCGATACAACGCTGGCTCTGCAAGCACAGAAGAAACACGAATCCCTTGCTGTTCTTTCTTATGACGGAATGTGAATCCTGAAGAACAACACTCTTCCTTTGCCTTTCGTATCGAATTGGTACGAAGGGAACTCGCATAGACTTTGCGACTAAGCGCATCAGCAACAGGATTTGAAGAACCTGGATGGTACTTGATCTCACAATTGTAATCCTTCAACAGATTCATCCAACGACGCTGCCGCATGTTCAACTCAGCCTGAGTGAACAAATACTTCAAACTCTTATGATCGGTGAAGATCTCAAATCGTTCTCCGTACAAATAGTGACGTCATATCTTAAGAGCAAAGACAATGGCTGCAAGCTCTAAATCATGTACGGGATAGTTCTCCTCGTGAGTCTTCAGCTGTCTGGAGGTATAAGAGATCACGGGGCCATTCTGAGTCAACACACACCCCAAACCCTGGAGAGAAGCATCAGTGAAGACTACAAAACCACCTGATCCAGACGGTAAAGCAAGAACTGGAGTTGTCGTCAGACGACGTCTCAACTCACAAAAACTGTCTTCACAAGCATCAGACCAAACGAAAGAAACGTCTTTCTTTGTCAACTGAGTCAAAGGCTTAGCTATCTGAGAGAAATTCTTCACAAAACGATGATAGTATCCTGCTAAACCAAGAAAACTACGAATCTCAGAAGCTGTAGTCGGACGTGACCAATTCAAAATAGCATCTGTCTTGCTAGGATCAACAGATACACCCTCCTGAGAAATGACATGACCAAGGAACACAACTCGGTCAATCCAGAAGTCACACTTACTCAGCTTCGCGTACAACTGTCTCTCCCTCAAGACCTGTAGTACAGTATAGAGATGGTAGGCATGCTCATCCATGCTGCGAGAATACACCAAAATGTCATCGATGAACACCACCACGAACTTATCCAGAAAGTCGCGGAAAACTCTGTTCATCAGATCCATAAAAACAGCTGGAGCATTCGTCAAACCAAACGGCATCACTAGAAACTCATAGTGTCCATACCGTGTACGAAATGCTGTCTTAGGAACATCCTCTTGTCGAACTCGCAACTGATGATACCCAGACCGAAGATCAATCTTCGAATAGACAGAAGTACCCTGCAGCTGATCAAAGAGATCATCTATCCGTGGAAGAGGATACTTACTCTTCACTGTCACCTGATTCAACTGACGGTAGTCAATACACAACCGCATCGACCCATCCTTCTTCTTGACAAACAGTACTGGGGCTCCCCATGGCGAAACACTAGGTCGAATATAACCCTTATCAAGAAGATCTTGCAATTTCTTCTGCAGCTCTTTCATTTCTGACGGTGCCAATCGGTAAGGAGTTCTGGAAATCGGTGCAGTCCCTGGCACTAACTCAATGCCAAACTCAATCTACCTTACTGGTGGCAAACCTGGAATCTCCTCCGGAAACACATCTGGAAAGTTACGAACCACTGGTATCTCTCGGATATTTGGCTCTCCTAAGGATGCGTCAATGGCGTAGATAAGGTAGTCTTCCCCGCCAGACTCTAAAGTACGCCGGGCCTTCAGAGCTGAAACCACTGGCATCGGGGGTCGCGTTTCCTCACCATAGAAATACCATGACTCGTCATCCTCTGGACGAAACTGAACAAACCTCTGATAGCAATCCACTATCACTCGGTAGGTAGTTAAGACATCTATCCCAATGATGCAATCGAAATCCTCTATTGCTAGAATCATCAGGTTAGCACTAAGCTGATGTCCCTCGAAATCTAAAACACAACCCACAACTAGACACTTGGCTAAAACCTTGCTCCCCATAGGAGTAGAAACCACTAGCAACACGTCTAAAGGAATAAACGGCAATCTATACTTCTTAGCAAAACGTGCTGAGACAAAAGAATGCGATGCACCGGTATCAATCAACACATATGAAGGAAAACCACATAAACTACAGATACCTGCAATCATCCGATCACTGTCAGCCTCTGCCTGCTCCTGGTTAAGAGCAAAGACCTGACCCTGGGAAGGAGTCTGAGTAGGCTGTCTCTGAGACTGCTGCGGTTGCTGGAGCTGCTGCGAATACTGCTGCTGGAAAGGTGGCTGCTGGTACTGAGGTGGCTGAACAGATGCCTGAGAACCTCCGGAACCACTCACTGCCCCAATCAGCATAGGACAATCTCTCTTCACGTGACCCTCCTGACCACACTGGAAACATGCAGTGGTCGATCGACCACATTGTCCTGGAGGATGCCTGCGTCTGCACTGACTACATCGGTTCGGTCTCTGTCCACCAAAAAAATGCACTCCCCCAGATCCAGAGGAAGAATAAGAAGTACCTCCTGGCTTCTTGAAGGACTGCCCCCTAGGGCCCAAAGCACTAGCACCCGCTGACCTGGAAGAAGAAGAGTAAAGTCCTCTGTTCCTCCGAATACTGTCCTCGGCCTGGCGACAACGGTCCACCAAATCCTCGTAAGTCCCATCGCCACCCACAGCAACCATCCGATGAATATCAGGGTTCAACCCTTGAAGGAAATGATCAAACTTCGCCATAGAACTATCCGCAACATGAGGACAAAAAGGTAGCAGATCAAAGAACTTCTGCTGGTACTCCTCGATCGTCATCGTCCCCTGTCGCAAACTCAACAACTCACTGGCTTTCGCCTGACGAAGAGCTGGAGGAAAATACAAGCTCTGATAAGCAGTACGGAACTCAACCCACGTAGCTGCACCTCTAGCTGCTATGAACGGTGCGGAAGTAGATCTCCACCACTTCCTCGCTCTACCCTCAAGCATAAAGGCAAGAATCTCCATCCTATCCTCAGCCGTGCAATGGAACTCCTGGAAGCACTGCTCCATCCTCTCAAGCCAATCCTCCGCCTCTTCAGCTGTCTCACCACCCGTCAAAGGCTTCGGGCTAACCTCCTTTAATCTGCGCATGCTCACTCGCTTGCGCTCCTCAGGCTGTCCTTGACGACGTCTATGATCATTCGGATCACCCCAACGATCGCCGCCTCCGCTATCGTGGCTCTCATCGTAATCTGCCATCTGTTACATAAGAACAGATAATTACTTAATCCGCTTTACGATATTCCCAGTGCAATGCGTCGCTCTGATACCAAATATGTAGCGACCCAACCCGGATCCACTACCTAATCGGAGTTACGGTAAAAGCGCATGCAATAAAAGCTTAAAGTGTAAAGTGCGGATAATTAAAATGCAACAAATCCAATCGGCAGAATACAACCGATGATAACACAAGTGTATAAGTACTGTTATACAACTAAATCGAAGGTTCAGGGTAAATAAATCCCTACCCTCTACAACTTCACACTCTCCCAAGCTCAATCCTGCTGAGAGCCGCCTGGACCGTCCAGCCTCAAACCTGCCCCGCCACAAGGTACGCAACGAATACCCAAACACAGGGGCGTAAGATAGAACGCTCAATACGAAGCAATGATATAAATATAAATATGCGCACACAGATGATTTAAAACTCAAGTGAAAACACTTGCTCATGGCGCCGAGAATATACAGTACCGGCTAGAGAGCGACTCCGCGGGGTACTCGTATACTCCATATCAGGGCTGAGCCAACCCCATCCTGACCCGAATCCAAAACAGGATACAAGCCCCATATGGAAACTGTCATACCTGACTCGAGTCCAAAATGAGATCATTGTTCCCTATGGAAATTGTCAATGACTCACATCTCTCTGGATGCAGTCACACGTAAAATCATGTATGTGCTAAGACGGTAAAACATGCTAAAACATGATAAAGCATATAGCACATACTCATGCAACATACATGCAAATATATCATGCCGCTATCTCGGTCAGTACTTACGTACCTCTAATACTGCTGGACAACCTAGCTCCACTGGCCTATACTCCAAGCCTACTAGTCCAGTCTACTGCTACTACAATGCAAATATCCATGCATCAACAATTAAAGCTCTAAAAGCCTTAACTAAGCTAAATCGTACTCCTAAATAGTTTTAGGATGTCAAAGCTATACATGCGTCCGTCGTTAGCCCTTTGCTGTCGATAGCCTCAAAACTAGGCCATAGCTCCGCGACGACGCCTAGATCACTAAGCCACTTCCGGATTCCCCGTAGGATGCCTAGATCTCCCTAGATCTGAGTTAGAAGGCTTAGGAATCAGAGAGAAGAGAGGAAATGAGCGAGTCACAAATGAACCTCGGCTCCTCTGTTTATAGACGACGTTCGGGCCGTCTGAACTCGGCTTCGGGCCCTCCGAACTGGTTCGGATCCTCCGATCATGACTTCGGATCGTCCGAACTTGATCGGATCGTTCGATCCTAACTTCGGGTCCTCCGAAGTCCCATCAGTGACGTCAGCCATGATGTCACCTTGCTGACGTAATTGATGACGTAAGTCCTAACCCTGTTCGGGTCCTCCGATCCCACCGACAGAGCATCCGATCCTCTTCGGATCGTCCGAACTCCTCTTCGGATCATTCGAACTCCTCGGGCCTCCGATCCTGACTCCGATCACGTTCGGGTCCTCCGAACACCAGTTCGGAGCGTCCGAACTTCCCGAGCCATGCCCACCATGTTCGAGTATCCTGGATCTATTTCTGGAGTCCGTTAGTTCAACAGGACATCCCTAATCATGTATTAAGAACATGATCATGTGATTAATTACTCATTAATCATCAATTCGAGATGCGGGTTACTACAAGATTACTCTTGTTTGGTAAGCTTATTTACCATTTATAATTCCTACAGGAACGCTCATAATCAATCATGATAGTGATTTTGTTGTAGCGTTCTGAGGTAGAAAGTAAAGGTCTTTCCGGTGGTGGAATGATTTGTTATGTTTCTTCAATAGTAGGAGATGCATAGTTTGCTTATCTGATACGAGATTTAAGCAGCATGAATTATTGAACCAGATATATCATGAGAAATGTCGAATGCAATTCGATTAATTCAGTATAGAATGAAGTAGAGAAAGATAGAGTGAGCCTCCGGACGAGAGCAAGTTACGGAACGCACCCAGTAGAGAGATTAAATTTCTCTTCAACATTATCTGTTTTACACGAGGTATTATACGTGTTGCTGTGAGGAAGTATGAGTTAACTACTTTCTATGTATTCTATCCAAGTGAGATATAACTGGATGAGATTTTAAGTTAAGTGATGTGCAGTAGTATATATACAGTATTGAGAAAGCTACCTGAGAAATAGAGCAGGATATGAGATAGATGTATCCGAAGCTCGTCTTAAAAGGTGAAACTGTTTCATTATTTATTCAACCCATGATATTGAGATTGAGATGTGATATCCTGAGCAAGGTCACTGAATATAGGTTGTTACTTCAGTCATTTATTCAGCCTATATCTGTTACAGGACGATTGCAAGCGATTTCGAGGACGAAATCATGTCTTAGAGGGGGAGAATTGTAAGGCCCCGAAAATATTAAGTTATTAATTACAAAATTAGAGATTTAAATTTTGAATTTTGGAAATGATTAATTTGGAAATTATGGAAATTATAGATTTAATTTCCGAGCTGAAAATATTTAATTTGAGAATTTACGGATATTGAGATTTAAAGTTCGGGATTCTTAAGTTAAAAGTTATAAATATTTGAATTAAATATTTATGCGATTAAGATTGAAATTACGAGTTTGAGAATTAAAGAGGATTTAATTTGAAGAAGAAACTCGAGCAGGGACCGAATTGCAAATATTGGACAATTCGGGGGCCAAAGTGAAAATATCAAATTTTGAGTGGGACACTTGTCATTTGGCTGTATATGAACGTGTAAATGCATGTTTTATCATCAGATTTCAGATTTTTTCAGCCAAAACAACCGAGAGCTTCAATTCTTCATTGGATTTTCATCTTCAAAATTCGATTGTTCAAGATCCGGTTGTCCGATTTCAAAACCGAGCATAGTTTTGGAATAAGAGCTATCCATTGATGTAAGTATCTCTAAGATTCAGTAGGTCTCGAAATTATGATGTTGGGAAAAATAAGAATTTGAGTATGCGTTAGTATTCTTGATGATATAAGCTTTCCGATATCGAAGCCGGAACCAAGAACAGACAACATATGCAATTGTTATGATTTTCAGAATATGTTTCGAATGCTTGAACCTTCTGATATGCTGGTATAAGTTGATATATAAGCTGATATGAAGTGGATATGAGTTGTTATGATTGAAAGTTTTTATAGTTTTAAGTTTCGGTTACCGAATTTGTACCGTTACGCCGTCAATTTATGTTTGATAAATTCTGGAAATATATCCTGCTGGATTTCAAAATGTAGTGATGAAATGATATTGATATGAGTTATATATCAATGTTTAGATGATGTTTGAGTTGTTATAATTATCGGTTTCGAACCGTTACGTCGCCGGTTTGAATTTCGATCAAATTAGCAAGCCTTGAGTTATTGAGCTTCGGAATGAGTTGAATGCAATATTGAATGACTTGATATGAATTTCAGATTGTTCAAAAATATATCGAGTTTGAGTTCGCACCGATTCGAATCAATTGAAGATTGGTCAAGGTTTGAGTTGCTAGCTTTGATATTTCTATCATTCTATCTAGTGAGTTGATACAAGCTTGGTGTGTATTGTAGCTTGAGGATTGGAGCTACTTAGCTATCACGATTGGAAGGTATGATTCGACGATGAACAAAGCAGGGAATGAGCATCGAGATGTGTTTGATCTCTCGATCCCTTAAATCACACAATAGTTTCTATTTTATGTGTTTATGTGCTTTAATATGCTTTATGTGAGTTATGTGCTTTGATTGCCTTATTTGAGTTCTTGAGTGATGACATGTTTATTAGGTTATGTAGGAGGTGATTATGTATGGTGTCATCCCGTTGAGCCTAAACGTTCTTCTAGTTTTGCCTTGATATCGTTGATGAGTTTTAAACATCGATATCGTGTATCTGTGATGAGATTCAAGCATTGATACCTAAAGCCGGGTTTATAACATCAATGAGGAGTTCTAGCATTGATGGTGAGTGATGGGTTTTAGCATCTAAACCGGTGTCGCCTTTGAGCCTTATTCCTTCTTAGCCATTTAATTTATTCTTCATTTCATAAGGTGTTATTTATGATTTGAAATGCATGCTATGGCTACTTGTGATTATTTATATGTTCCCTCTTTCATACTAAGTCTTTAGACTTACCGGTTTTCCGGCTGTTGCTTTGTTTTTGTGTGTGCATTGCAACAGGTGTTTCAGGGCCAAGTTATAGGAGGCCATGAGCATTGGGAAGAGTTTAGAAGTGGTTCTCCGGGTTGTGTTGTAGCTTGTTGTGGGAAACTTATTTTTAAAACATGTTGAGTTTGGATAGTATCCAACTTTTGTATTGTATAGCTTTGCATAGTCTAGAGTTGTTTAGATTATGTGTTGTTGGACCATGGTTTTGGGTAAGTGTATATAGCATTTGTACGTTTGGTATTGTTTACCTTGAAGTCTAGGTTATAAGATAGCAAGAAAAGAGCAAAGGACAACACAAGAAAATCTGCAAAATTTTCGAGCAGACATGCCCGCTCGATCGGTTGAATTGCACCGATCGAGCGAGGCCAGTTTTGCTTCAACCCGAGAGCTGGGATTTTCTTGGTCGCTCGATCGGTCAAGTTTAACCGATCGAGCGACGCCCTCTTTTAAAAAAAAAATTTAGTTCTTGTGCTGCTTCTTTTAAATACTGTAATTCTTTTAATATGGTATTTTTAGTAGTTGAGCCCGGGGTCCCACGTGAAGAGAAACCAGTAATGGATATCTCAACACTTCCTGACATAAGAATAAAGACATTGATTGACATGATCTCAAAGACGGAAAAGATTGATGGAAACTCAAAGGTTAAAATAAATTTTGCAACCAGTAAAATTTTATTAACCACTGGACACAAGAAGACAATCCAAAAGAAAGATCAAGCCCTGTTAGCTCAATTCGAAGCTCCAATCTACGAAGCAAGAGTTGACATGACCAGAAAAACTCAACAAATGCTATGTAAAAGACTAAAAACAATAATTTCCACTCACAAATGTGGACATTGTCAACCAATTCAGACAGAAGAAGCAGCTGTCAGAGAGGATTAACCAATAAAGAAATGGTCTGAATGTGCCAGTGATTCAGATAGTGGCACAATGAAAAATAAAAAAAAATCGTGGACCACACCACATGTGAAAGGCATCCACTCAGATGTAAAATGAGTTGTTTTCCATTATGAAGTGTCGGGTGGTCCCCCTCTTCCTTTATTTTAAAAGTTTGTATGCATTTCTCCACGCCTATAAAAGGAGACGTTTGTGTTGTAAATGAATAAGTAAAGTTTGAGTATCTCTCTCTTCTTAAGTTTCTTATAATCTGGTTTATACAAGACGTATGAAAACTATCAAAAACTAAGAAACATAAAATTAGAAACAAAATTAAGTCTTATGGCTAATAACTAAACAAGCAGGGTGTAAGGAAGATAAGGTTAGAAGCCAACCATTGAAGATTCATGGTTAGAGTAAACCTGGAAATCCATAGAGCAAGTACCAGTTGATCAAGTGATCGTTAAGGAAAAGCAAGGATTTGGCCTCTGCTCAAAACCAAGACTCATTCAATCAAGGTAACCTTCCTGAACCTCATGTTGCCCTTAATTTAAAAATTATTTGAAAATTTTATCATGCCTGGAGTGACTCTCAAGCAAGAAGTAATCGTACTAAATAAGAAGTTTCGAAATTTGAGAAATAAAATTCAAAATTTAGAAAATAGAGATCCAGAATATATTCAGATCTATAACGAGATGAATACAATAAATCAACGATTATTTATTATAGAGAATTATATAATTGTTCGATTCGGTGAACATATTACACAAGAAATATATAATGAAATTGACAATGAAAATAATAACGAAAATATTTAAAGATCATTAATCATGTCATCATCCTTTATAAGAAATGAAAGGTTAATAATAAAAAACTGGTTTGAAATAGAAGATGATCATGAATATGATACATTTCATGAATATCGTTTAAATACTTCTGATTTAACCATATTCGAATCAATTTATCAACTAAAATTTGTAATAATAACCTATGAATGGAACCAAATTAATCTGAAAACATTTATCTGTTATAAATGAATCAGATCTATAAAACATGAATGAGAAATTCATAAGAATTCCGCAACCTGGTATCAGAGCCGGTTAAAGCAGATTATTAATGTCTGGATTAACTTTAGACATTGAGATTAAAAATTTATTTGACAAAATAATCTTACTAAAAGATTTACATCAAATAAATCAATTATGGAATAGAATAAAAGATCTTCAAATCTTATATTTCAAAAACCATAAAGTAGAACATTTTTCAAGCAACTGAAAAATGATAATTCAAATTTCTGAGAATGAAGAAATTGAAGACATAAAAATCTGTTATGCATAAGAATAAACTTTGTTATCGAAACCCGATCAACAAAAACAAAATGATAAAAATAACAATTTTTACTAAATGGAAAATGTATGAAAATAAAAAGACAAATATTTTTAATTTATATTCTCAAAATATAAATTTTGTAATAAAAAATTGTGAAAATAATTTGAAACATCTCAAAAATTGTCAACTTTCAATTGATAATTTCAAAGATTACCAGAATCTATTAGAACAAATAGATTCAACAAAAAACCTTTTAATAGCTTTAAGAAAGTTAAGGAGTTCTATTATCTGTTAAAATGACAAAAGTAACAATTCCAAATCAAAACAGTCAGATTGATGAATCTGAAAAAAAAACAAGAATATAATTTGAATATTATATTCAATCAAAGTAAGTTTGCTAAAATACAGAAAACAAGATTTTCTAATTCAAAAACTAATCTAATAGATCAACCGGGAATATTAAGTAAAATTTCAAATTTTATTAATCCTAGGAAAAATTTAACTTATTATTCGATTCGTACAAAAGAACGATCTTGTAAAATAAATAACGAATTAAGGTCTAATACTCTGAAGTTATTAACAACTCAAGATATTGATACCATCATGGGAAAAGCCAGTGAAAAAGAACGATCTGAACTAAAATATGTTTATATCGGAGGAATTGAAATAATAGTATCAACTCACTACCGAGAAGGAATAGATACACCAATTGAAATCACAGTTCGTGACAAAAGGATACGTAATTTTGAGGATTCTATCCTTGGAAAAATTGAAGAAAACTTATGTTACAAAAAGATGAAATTTTGTATTTATCCACAATACAATATATCTCTTTTTGATAAAAACATAAATGACGTTTTAACATTAGATTATTACTTTTATAGAAATAATCTTATGTTAACAGGAAACCATCCGATCAATATAAACTATGTTGTCGGTTTAGCAATAAGTAATAATTCTCAAACGGGAATAATTTCAACAAAACCAACTATTTCTGTTGAAAGAATGTTTGAAAATATTACAAGAATTGAACACCCTCGAAAATCATTTATTGAAGAAATAAATCCCTATAAAAGATGGAGTTCAGATGACCTCCAAATCACAAAACAGTCTGTACCAAGAAGATCATTATCATTTGGTAGAAATGATGAAGATATTCTTGAAAAGATTGGAACCATGAATCAAAATATTCTTAAAATTAAACAAGCTATTGTTAATGAGTCAACCTCATCGCAATGACGTCCTTAATAAAATTAGAAAAAGATCTAGGAGATTTAAAAAATAATATTAATAAGATCAATCTATCAATACAAGAATTAGAGAAAAATTTCAAAGAATATATTGATTTAGCAACGACTAGATTAATAATTGAACAAGAAAGACATAGTAATGAAATATTAAACTATCTTAAAGAAGTTCTTCCAATAGATAAAGGAAAATGGAAAATGGAAGAAGAACCGCCATTCAAAATTGAATTATGGTATAGAAATACTCTTAGTTATGGAAAACATAAGTATGAAGATGTTTAGTGAAACAGACCAATCTGATTTTGAACAAATAGGAGTAAATACAGAAGAATTATATCATTCACATCAGGAATCAGAACAATACAGAGATATGGATATTTCAGAATCAGAATCTGAAGATGATTCTAGACCACGATTAAATCTACGAACAAATGTAGAAGGTAGTGGTGGAAGAGATGATGAAGAATTTAAATATAATAGAGACCAATAATCTGGATCTTATAAAGATGTTAGAGATATTCTTAGAGAATCAAAAACATCAGGATTCGTGAAACAAAATATCTTAGATTTAGATTGTTCAACAGCCAAAGAAAGAAAATCAAAGATAGATCATTGGGCAAATGAACTATCAATACAAATTCAATTAACATCATTATTAGATAAAAGTGAGAATATTCAAGTTTTAACTCATGGGATGATAAAAATGACATTGGTAGGAGCAGTAAGAACTTGGGCTGAAAACCTAGTAATTACTAATCTACCACAAGGAATGACAGGACATCGATATTTCGAACTATTTGTTGATGGCTTGTACCAAGAATTTTTAGGAGTTTCTAATAATGACGCTAATTTAGTAGCCAAAAATATAGAACAAAATAGAGCAATCTTTATTCTGGATAATATAAAATTATGTAATTTATGTTATCTAGAAGAATTTATATGTGATTATGAAACAAACTATTATCAGTTAATAGATGCTGATAAAAAAGAACATTATAAATTAAGTATTTTTAATAAAATACCTAATATACCAATAAATAGTAAAGATGAATTCTTAACTAACGCTTATGCCAAAACACTAGGAGGAGCTATTAAATTTATTAAAGATGTTATAACAAAAAAATTTCATGAAGTAACATTAAATAAAAAAATATCCAAATCTTACAAACAAAACAATAAACTTTGTTGTGACAAAATGGAATTCACAGTAAAAGAATACGGTTGTAAAAAAACATGTCACACAAACATTTAAAACGACAGAAACAAAATAAATTTAATAAACCTTATAAATCTTTTAACAGGAAATTTATTCCCTATAAGAAAAAGAAATTTAGAAGGAATTTCTTCAGAAAACCTTATAAAAGAAAATTTTATAAAAAGTTTGTTAATAAAAAACCACCTTGCCCAAAGGGTAAAGGAAAGAACTGCACATGTTGGTTGTGCAATGAAGAAGGTCATTATGCAAATGAATGCCCAAAACAAAATGAAAAGAAAAGCAAAGTTAAACTTTTAGAAGAATTATACACTCTTGGATTTTATCCAATAGAAACAATTGAATTTTAATCAGACGGTGAAAATATTTATTACCTTGATGAATCAAGTGAATCAGAATCTGAATCCAACTCTACATCTGATGATTTCGAAAATAATAATGGTTCAAGATAAGACAAGGACATTTTTGGAAAATGCAACTCTAGATACTAAACTCAAATTTTTGTTTGGCTTACATACCTATTTCCAAGTTGCCCTTAATAATATTCTTCAAGTGTCAACTCGAGAATTTGAGGATTCATGCTTATATTATGCATGCTAATGGGGCAAACATACATACGTATTATAATACAAGATGTCTTTAATGTCATATTCTTCACCAATATACGCATACGATGATCTTACAGCGATTTTTTTTATATATATATATATATATTGGGGTGGGGTGTTTCCAGGTCTTGAACACAATACACATGATCTTACAGCAATTTGATGACCCATAAATATGTATATGTATATATATAATATAGACATACACACACTTAAATAATCATGAACATACCGGTTTCTCGAATGGTCTGTATATTTGAAGAAAACCAAAATTAAATTTAAAACAGTGGGTTGCACAATGTGGGCCTAGTTTACATAAAGCACTGTGTATGTTCGATTAACGCCTATTATAACAATCGGGCTAATCCCTTCTGTAAGTGGGCTAGAAAACGAAAAGCGTGAAGCTTAAAGAACATGGTCTAAGGCACCGTTTTGTTCACGGTATTACTAATATATGTATAACTCATCTCATCTATCACATATTCTTCTCATCATATTATTTATCTATATATTAACTATTTATTTTACATCAATCAAATCATTAATTATTTATCTCACATCAATCAAATCATTGAATTTCAAATTACTATATTACCTCTTATAAATAATATATTTTTTATTTTATTTATTGTTAAAAGGACAAAATAGTCATTTAACATTTTTATATAAAATTTAATCAATCAAATCAAATAAACTATAATCTATCAATGAAATTCAATACAATTTTAACTATCATTTCTTATTTATTTTTTATTACATTATACTACTTATCTATATATTACTTATACCATACCTCAAACCAAACAGTGCCTTAATAATATTCTTTCCAAGTTATAAATTTGGATTCATAAATTTGGGCTATTTCGAAATGAGATGCCTAAACTAGAACCACAGCAATATGAGCACCACTTTTCTTTACTTGAAAAAAAAAAACATGAAAAAGAAAGAAAGAAAATCTGTATGATTATGGCCGTAACTAGTTAAGATATTATATTGCTGATATGGTATGTTAGGGTATCCTATTACAAGCACCATACCAGTACTGTAAATTTGTAATGATTCATGGTCGATCTTTTGTTTGGATTCTGGCCAACATGAAAATTATTATTTTTGTTAAATGCAACATCACGCATACATTTGATTATAAATAAATGGATGCGATCATTCGGGGAAGTCTATTTACAATTAACTTTGTTGCTATAATACCAATCAAAATATGTTGTTTAAACTATCTTATAAAAATTTGAGTTGATTTTCAAAGAAATAAAGATTTAAGTTCGAAGAACCACCACCACCACCTGTATCATAATCACGGTCCGATCCGGACGGTGCTATCCATATATGATAGACAAGAAAGTGTTCATGTGATATGTGCAAACTGCAAACCACATCTTGTAATGAAGCAACTGAATACGCAAAGCATGCTCAGCAGCAGCAAAGAAAATCTTACCAGATACAGACACTCACTCACTCCCCTTGTTGTGTATTCATTACAAGATGTGCATCATTCTGTGTGTCCCAATTCATGATTGTTCGGTCAATGTCAAACTAATAGCTAACTCCTAACTATAAGTCTCAAATCAAGAAAGCTATAGTTTAGAAGAAGAGTTCCAGTGATATTACAGTACGAATCCCACATGGCTTTGCGCCTACGGGAAAACAGATGGAGATCCAATGCGTAGCAGTTAAATACTTAACCAAACACAAGTCATCCTGACAATTAGAATTTAATCACGAGAAATCATTTCTGTCATAACACAGAGCAGGAACAGTCTTAAGCAAAAACAAAAAGAAAAAAGACATCAATCACTATTTAACTAAGCAACTACACCTCAACATTTAAACAAACGGTTTGATGTCATCAAGATCGGAGTGTAACCACTGCCAAGTAGCAGATGTACAAGAAAGCGTCATGCCATTAAATCTAGAAAGAGCATCATCAACTCATACCCTTAGAATTTGAAGCTTGTTAGAAAATGCAATGGCGACCCAATCAGGCTGCGAAGAAGACCACTGCAGCTGCTCAATCTCAGCCCCAGCAGTGTATGCTAAAATAGGGTCCAAACCCCCCTCCACTGGCTGCCCCATCGAGGAAAGATCCCATATCAAAGCTTGTGAATCGTCCCCGGCCGTGCACATATGGCAGGAACTATGAGGAGCCCACGCAATAGCATTCACACTCGCCTGATGCCGCTGCAACTCTACCACCGGCAACGTCGGAAATCGGATGTCCAACACTACCACCTTGCTGCTGTCCATGATGATTGTAGCCATGTACCTCGGATCCTGCTTGTTCCACCCAAGCCTTACTAATGGAGTGTCGGGCTCTGAACTTTCGTATATAATCGTAGAATGCTCCTTATCGCGAAGGTCAAACACCCTAACCGATCCATCGGCGGAAACGGAGGCGAAAACCCCAACTCCACCCCACGCGATATCATAAACCTCCTTATCGTGCGCAATTAACTGCGTATCGACGACTTCCTTCTCGATGTCCCAGATGGTGCAAGTCATATCAATACTGGAAGTCCCGATTCTCCTGGGTTCGGCTTCGTTCCAGTCAAACGAGGTCAAAGGGCCGGAGTATTCGCTGTTGCGGTTGTTGTTCAACAAACTCTTGAGCTCGACGCGGCGGCCATTGTCGGAATCGGAGATTTGCCATATGCGGAGGAAATCGGAGGAAGAGGCGAGCAAATCGGGGCGGTGGCAGTCTTTATCGGGTATGAAAATGAGTTTGGTGGGCGGATATGGGTGGTCGAAGGAGAGGGCAGGGTCGGGTCGGATCTCGCCGGTGGAGTCGTCGAGCTGAACGATTTCGACACGGTTGGGATAGTGTTCGAGGAGGCTAGCGATGGCGAGACGGTACTTTTTGTCCTTGCGTACGCTCCAGTTCATGGCGTAGATGTGCCATGGAGCTTCGTAGGTGTAGATCTCCGACCGCCGTTGCTGCTCGTCCGACCCGTCTTGATTCGGATCACTGCTCCCACCCATTTCCCTTCCTTTCTCTGCGCCTGCTGCCGAAATAGTATAGGGGAACCCAAACAAAACCAGCGATAAGGGTGGGTGGAATTTAATTAAATCCATAATAAAAACAAAATTAAGAGACCACCTCTTGAAAAACATAAATCAAATTTCTTCAATTTTATATTTTAAATTACTCATAAAATATACTAAACTTCGATTTAATAAACTTTAAAAAATATAATTATACTTAGAGTAAACAGATCAATGAAAGAATAATAACACGAATAACCATAAAATTATAAATAAATTAGTGACAATAATTAACCATATTAATGTAATATATTATTGTGCATTCAAATTGATATGTCGTGTATCAACTCTCTAAAATATATTATTTATTGCAGCATCAGCTGAGATAAATAGAGAATGATGGAGCCTTCTTTGACTTAAAAAAAATAAAATAAAATATGGCCTCTATAATATGGAAAATAACTCAATTTTGATGATGTTAGAAATGATTAAAAAAAGAGAGTAATGAAATCACAAGTAAAACACGACAAATGAAGAAAAAACTTAAAATAACAAGTGAATTTTTATTTTTTCTTTCGACTACTTGTGGACAAATAAATTATTATTAGATGTGTAATTGGTTGGAGTCTTTTAAATTATACAAATAAATTGATAATGAGCCAACAATGTTAATATTAGGGGGCTAATTATAATAAACTGTACTTGATTAAAATTTTAAAACAAAGATTTTAATAGACCAATAGTAGTACTAAATGGGCTAGCCCACTAAATGTTTCAGCTATGGGCTTCGTGGGCTCAAACAACGTAGCAGGAAAAAGTTGAGGTCCTAGCTTTTGTAGAGCCCCGAGTGGCCATGTGCTAGAGGGAAGGAGGTATTGGGTAGGGTGATGGGTGTAAGAGTTTGTTGAAGGTCTCAGGGTCAGTGCTAGAAGAAATGGAGGAGGTGAAAGAATAAGCCATAAGGATTGCACCACATTTTATTCATTCACACTTATTGCATTCTATTGCCTATTCTAAAATTTACATCTATTTCGTGAGCCTTATTTTGATTCGATCTTTAGAGTGGTCATGTCGAAAAACTCTTTCAATGTCTATTAACAACTTATTGAGCTAGAGCCTAGAGGTCAGCTTGAGTCCTTGGCCACACCGAACAAAACGCTCAACTTGAAAAAGTAGTTGTGTCTATCTCAAATTTTTGAGACGATATCATGTTTCATATTGTTAGATCGGAGAATAAAATTAGTGTATGTATCATGTATTTTGCATTTTCTTTTCAAACAAAAATACCCGATAAATGAGCTTTGGATTTGTGAATGTTCAAAATAAAATTGATAATAATAACAAAAACAAAAAAAAACCTAGAAGTTGTTTTTTAAAATATATATAATATAAAACCGAATTTATAAAAAAAATCGGTAATGAATACAATACAATTAAAGGATTGTTTGCGAAAAATTATGTTTTTTTAGAAATGATTTATTTATAGATTACAAAAAAGTTAAGAAAAATAAAAAAGTTGGTAGTGTTTGGAAACAAGCGTGAAAATATAAAAATCAAAGTTGAATAGTTTTTTGATAAATAAGTGATTAAAGTGATTTTAACATAATTTTTTTTATTAGAACCACTTTTGGATAATCATAATCACCATATGACTAATTTTTGAATTTCAATTAATTTAAATATAAATTAACACATAATCTGAATTTAAAAAAAATACAAATGTAATTTTTTTAATGTCAAAATCTAACAATAATTTTTTAATAGTTGCAAATACTTCATGAATTATATACCGCAGAGGGGGGAAACCCAGAGGTGCGACATTGATGGCTTAGCATCCAAAGAGGATGCTGGTCACCACAAGAGAAGACATCAATTATATATGGTTGTGATTGCTGGTTCCCCCAAGAGAAGACATCAATTAAGGCATCATGGCCACGTTCTTCATCTATCTATCTATATAATAATTCTCTTCTGTGCGTAGAAATGTGAAATATGTATACTTCACTAATTAGGACATTTTTTGGAGGTCATTTTTGTTGATTATTCTCGTCGTATACTATATTCGTCTTCTGTTTTATTGATTTTGTACTTAATACTGATATCGTAAATCGTAATGGTGTCCTTATAAAAAATCGATTTGTATATATCAAGAGTTGTGTTTCTAATACATGAAAAACACGTTTGCATAAATGTATAAATCGCTACTCGAAGATAGATCAAAGACGATTGTTTTTTTATTTTTCTTACAACTTATATATTAAATATTGATTATTTTTTTCTTCGAGTTTTATTTTAACATATATAAGAGAAATTATCCAAATCTAGATTTTCGTGCGTTTCAATTCTCGATCTTTCAATCGAGTTTGATTCCTCCTAAAATCTATCATTTTACAACGATAATTGATGCAAACGATCCTTTTTTTCATTCAGCATTTGGACGCCCCAAAGATCGATTTGATCACCTAGTAGTTCACTAGATTGAGAATTATGGTATCTCGAGCCGAACAATACTAATAGGACTATGAGCTAAGAACAATATTGCACTCACCAATGAGGTCAATTTTGGCCAGGGATGGCAATGAGTCGGGTCTAAACTCGGCCCCGCATTGAACCCGGCCCGGCGGGACGGGTTTAGATTCGGCCAAGCGGGTCCACATGCGAGCCCGAGGCGGGTCTCGGGTTTGGCCGGACCTGCCTCGAACCCGCCCCGCCAAATATATATATATATATATTAAATATACTTTAATATAAATATAAAATATACATGTATATATATTAATAATATATAATTATATTATTTATATTACATAATCAATATTTTATTTCTAATTTTATTTTATAATATTTTTGGATTTAAATAATTTTAATATATTATGATATTTTTAATATGAAAATATATTATTATGATTTTTTGTTATTAATTATTAATTAAATAAAAAAATGATATATTTTAACTTGTAGAAATATTTTTTTGTCTTAAATATTATTAATATAAATTTAAAAAATAAATTTAATGATGATTTGTTAATTTTTAACTTATTTAATTTTTATTTAATAAAATTTAAATGATATTTAATTTGGCGGGTCCAACGGATCTAACTCAAATTGGACCCGCCGGGTCCACAAGGCAGGGCGGGGCGGGTTCACGGGTTGGCAGGACGGGTCTCGGGTTTGCCCAACGCTCCGAACCCGCCCCGTTGTCATCCCTAATTTTGACATAAGAAAAGCAGACATATATGGCCCAAAAATTTGTTATTAACAATGTGTTTGAATGTCTTAAAAACGAATTTGGAATTGAATTTTAAATAAATAAAATTAAAATTTCATTTTGTTCTTTGGCAAAATATTAAAATATATTTTGGAATTTGATGGTATAAAATTTAGATAAATGATATTTTGTACAAAAATCATGAAGAAAACTTAAAATTTAGAAGTAAGTATATAAATATATTATTAAAAATAAATTTATTGTTTTATAAATTCAAATCTCATTAAATCCAACTAGTTTTGTTAGAATTTCACCTAGTTAAATGAAATTTCATCAAATCTCAATTCCGTTTTAAATTCTCATTTTACCAAACACTGAAACAGTATTTTAAATTCCAAATCCTATCTAATTCTATGTTCCAAACACACCGTAAGCGATACGTTTTTTTTTTGTTTTTTTATTTTTTATAATGGGAGGATTGGGGGGTTTACAAAGGTCTTGAACCCAACATCTCTCCCAATTGGTGCCACTAGACTAACAAGCCTTGGGCTTGTTATAGAGGAGTTGTTTTTTCTACTTGGGCTCGTTTATTATTACTGAAACTCGTTCTCGTAAGTCGTAACAATCCAATTATAGAGGAGTTGTTTTTTCTTCTTGTGTATTTTTAGCTGGAAGTGCTTCTCATGCACTTCCATATTAGGAAAAAAGAAAGCTTGGAAAAAAGCGAGTTGTCACTTTTCCCTCTTTCTCCATCGCACCCCAATTAAAGCAAGATGGGTGTTGATAAATGATAGATAGATAATCCAAAATAAAAAAAAAGTAGTAGAATCTGACATGTGAAGATGGGGGGTCCCCAAGGGGCTTGATATCGTCCCATTACATTTCAATACAAATAAGCTATTTTGAAGTTTTATAGAAAAAATTTCAAATTGATAAGGTACCGTTTGGTACACAATTTCATCAAATCTCGCATTTTTCTCGTAATATTATTTATTCATTTATTAATTATTAATTTTACATCAATCAAATTATTAATAATTTATCTTACATCAATCAAATCATTGAATTTAAATTACTATATCACCCCGTATAAATAATATTATTTATATTTTATTTAATGTTAAAATGGTCATTTTACATTTTTATATACAATTTAATCAATCAAATCAAATAAACTATAATCTATCAATCAAATCCAATATTATATTAATTATAATTTATTTATTTAATTTTTATTATACTATATTACTTATCTATGTATTATTCTATATCTCAACCAAACGGTATCTAAAGCACAACTTTTATCGGTGATGTGTTATTTAAATTTGCATTTATTTTAAAAGGGTTGACCCCGAAGGGAACCCCATTTCACATGAGTCAGATGTCTATTGGCTCATGCGGAGGTTAAATCGAGGGATGTGCTGAGTGCACGAGCGGCAGAAACCTGAAGGAAGGAGCAATATGACCCAACCCCTGGAGCATACCCCACAATATTTCAGCAGGAATATGCTAAATTGAAGAAAAAAAAAATGTTCCCTTCACTATCTCAATTTTTTCCCTCTCAATTAAGATTTTTTTAATTAACTATTTCTTTTCTTCTCTCCTCAATTTTCACATTTAATATATAATATAATCATTTTAATTGATTGTTTTAATTGAAATAAAATTTTATTAAAAAAACAAATTATTTTGGACACAGATGGTAATGGATATTATAATACTCGAAATCACAAAGCCTTCACCTCAAAAAAAAAAAAAAAAGAAAAGAAATCACAAAGCCTTCAATCTCGCTGTGTCGGTAGTTTACTTTTTTTAGTAGTCCTCACCCACCGGCTTCTATTTATTTATTTATTATTATTATTATTATATTGTAATAATAAAATAGCCATTATTTATTTATTTATTTATTTATTTATTTATTTATTTTATGTGTATATATAAAATAAATGATAATACATGAATATCGATGTCAGATAATAAATGGGTAGGCTTAATATTACGATGATGATAACGTGACATTGACTACTTGCAAAATTCAAAGAACGGGACACTGATTTGTGTCAGAAGAGACCCTTATAATAATAATTAATAATTAATAATAAATAAAATGCACGTTCATGTACCCAGTGTGAACTACATTTTTGTTATTTTAATAACACACAATTGACTAATTGAGTTTCTATTAGCAAAATTAACTAGGCAGCTAGTTATATGTTATGATTCTAGACTCGATCGTATTAAAGATATCGAAACAATTACTTTAAATTAATCCAAATTTTCTCTGTGTATACCATGGAATTGTGAATGTTATGTGCCAGCTTATTTATTATTTATTATTATTTATCCATCTATCGATTTTGGGCAGTAATTTACTAAATTTTATACAAAATGATATGATTTGAATGGCCTACCATAAAGACAACGATCTCGATCATTGAAAAAGATTCAAATTTTATATTGGCAATAAATACTACTAGTTCGTTCATAATTAGATACCAACTACATACATACATAGTTCGAAACTTTTACAAGTGGGATGGATGATATATGTTAAAAAATAATAAAATTCTACAATTGAAAGAAAGGTAGAACAATTTATTCTTTTTTTAAGTGTCGCTGTCGCATACCATAAAATATTATCTCGACAAGATGTAAATCATATCTTTTATTATATTAAAACATAATATCGAATAAGTTTTTATGTAAAAAAAACATGATACACTAAGTGATCATTTTCATTACTCTCACAACTTTTAAATTTATCTAAATACTGTGTGGGATGCACAATCATCTCATAAAAAATGTTCAACACCATGTTTTAATTTTAGACGCACTAGAGGATCTTACATATACTATGTTCGTCTTTCTCACATAAAAATCCTAGCTCCGTCCCTGCTAGAGGATCTTAAACGGAATGTACTGCCAATAATCCATATGGAAATTAGAGATATATAATACTTAAATTATTCCAATTCCTTCATTAAAAATTAAAACACCTTTTTCCGGTTGTATGTTCCATATATTTGGCAATATATTATTTCTTCTAAAAATTAATAGAACATTTTTACAAAGTGCCGGTCAATAAATGAAAAATATCGCACTTACCACTATATATTACAATTAAAATAATATAATAATGTTTTATTGTCTAATATAAATTGTAATATGAGTGTGTATATCAAACAAAAACTTGAAAGATAATTTACATCCAAAAAATAAGAAATGATAATAATAAAGATATTCGTCACAAAAACAAATTTTAACCTTTTTTTTAACAACACTCACTATTAAATTTGAATATTCACTGCATTTTGAAAGTTGGTATATTACAATGTATGTATAGTATTATATATTTTTAAAAGAGATATTTTATATGTACAACGATGGTTCATATGGTTATATATTATTTTTAAAATTATAAAATTATCTTAAATAAAACATAAGATAATTTTATTGAAATAATTTCGTAATTTAAAAAATAAGTGTAGCATTTTTTCATTTTAAAAAAAGATTGTTTCGTTACTACGTGAAAATATCAAAAAGAAAAGAAAAGAAAAAAATCGATGCCGAGAAGCTAATCACTGTTGGACTGTACAGCTAAACTTCGCTGGTTCTCTCTCGGACCGCAGGATTTTCTTTGACATTTCACATTGTTTCCTATTGTCTCTGTCACTTATCATTATCTTCTTCTTTCAATCATTAACGGCTATTAAGTTCATCTCATTATCTCTCCCATTTGCAACAAAAAATACTTGCACAGTAGAGTACTCCTAGAGAAGCGCCATGGATTTGAGTTCTTTCTTAACGTCTTTAGGGACGTCGTTTGTGATATTCATGGTGTTGATGTTTCTCTTCACTTGGCTGTCCCGCAGACCCGAGAACCATGTTGTTTACTACTCGAACCGGATTCTCATGGGACTGGATCCGTTTGAGGGCTTGCGGGCTCCCCGGAACCCGTTTGTTTGGATCCGGGAAGCTCTCGCTTCCACTGAAGCTGATGTTATCCGGATGTCCGGTGTTGATTCTGCTGTTTACTTTGTTTTCATATCCACAGGTTATTTTAATATCTCTTATCTGTTTTGAGTAACACACACATTTTTGACCTTTTGATGTAATTTTTTTGGGATATATGCAGTGTTGGGGATATTCCTGTTGTCCGCGCTAGCACTTCTGCCTATACTCCTACCAGTTGCTGCTACATCCGAAGTTATCATGGATTCCAATGACACCACCAGCGTTGGAGTCTTTGATGATCTCGACAAGTTCTCGATGGGTCATGTTCCAGTTAGTGCTAACGCTTCACCATTCTTTATTTTTGACTTTTGCATCCATGGACTTCATTTTCATCTGCGATTTTGTTTGCTCTATCTATCTGTCTTGTATATACGACACAGGAAAGAAGTCCCCGGTTGTGGGCGTTCGTCGTAGCAGTCTATTGGGTTTCTTTCGTCACATATTACCTCTTATGGAAGGCATACAAACACGTGTCTGATTTGAGAGCTCAAGGTCTTATGGCTTCCGATGTGAAAAACGAGCAGTTTGCTGTGATTGTCCGAGACATACCTCCAGCCACGAATGGCCAGACCAGAAAGCAGCAGGTGGACTCGTACTTTATGGCAATCTATCCGGATACTTTCTATAGATCCATCATCGTCACGGACAATTCAAAGGTTCTTAATTGTGGCTCGTAAAATATTGATCTGTCTTTCGTTTGCAATTTATATCGTAACTTGGGATCTGTCATATCATACCTGCAGGCCAATGCAATATACGAAGAAATGGAAGAGTACAAGAAGAAGGTTGCCCGTGATGAAATACTATACGATGAGTCTAAAACTATTGGTAAACCAGAAGGAACAAGACCAACAACTCGTACCGGCTTTCTAGGCCTTATTGGTAAAAAGGTCGACTCTTTGGAATACTACGATGGAAAGATAAAAGGGTTGATCGGTAAATTAGAAGCAGAACAGAAGGTCACTCTGAAAGATAAACAGAAATGTGCAGCTGTAATATTTTTTAACAACAGGGTAACAGCATCAGCTGCTGCACAAAGTCTACACGATACAATGGTTGATACATGGACAGTGATGGAGGCTCCCGAACCCCGTCAGATGATATGGAGCAATCTTCCCAAACATTTCTACGAGAGGCAGATTCGACAGTATGTGATCTATTTCGTAGTGTTTTTGACCATATTCTTTTACATGATCCCCATCGGGTTGATTTCTGCGTTTACTACGCTGGATAACTTGAAGAAGCTTCTCCCCTTTTTAAAACCTGTCATTAATCAGCCGGAAATCAAGACGGTGCTGGAGGCCTACCTTCCTCAGATAGCACTCATGGTTTTTCTTGCTTTGCTGCCCAATTTCCTAACGTTTCTGTCCAAGGCTGAAGGAATACCGTCAAAGAGTCATGTAGCAAGAGCTACCTCTGGAAAGTACTTCTATTTTTCGGTCTTGAATGTGTTCATCGGTGTCACCGTGGGTTCTACGCTTTTCACCACGTTCAAGTCAATCGAGAAGAACCCGAATTCTCTCATCACTTTACTGGCAACAAGCCTCCCTGGAAGTGCCACATTTTTCTTGACTTTCGTTGCTTTGAAGTAAGATTGTTTTTTGTCCCTTTCAATCATCATGGTGCTTTCTTCTCAGCTTTACAATGAGATAAACTCATGAAGACTTTAATTAACCAGGTTCTTTGTTGGCTACGGGCTTGAATTATCACGAATTGTGCCATTAATAATTTTCCACCTAAAGAAAAGGTATCTCTGCAAAACTGAAGATGAGGTTAAAGAAGCATGGGCTCCTGGCGATCTTGAGTATGCCACTAGAGTTCCTGATGACATGCTTGTTGTCACCATTGTTCTCTGCTATTCTGCTATAGCGCCTCTGATTCTTCCATTTGGTGTGGTATACTTTGGCTTGGAGTGGCTCATTTTACGTAACCAGGTAATGTATCTTCACTCTTTTTCCGACTTGGCGACATTATTTGGTATTTGAATTCAGATTGGATTTCGGAACTTTTTACTATCTGCAGGTTCTTAAAGTTTACGTCCCTTCATATGAGAGCTATGGAAGAATGTGGCCACACTTGTACACGCGAATCATGGCTTCCTTGATCTTGTATCAAACGACAATGGTGGGCTATTTTCTAGCCAAAAAATTCTTCTACACGCCTCCCATTCTGATCCCTCTTCCAATCATATCATTCATATTCTGCTTCATTTGCAAGAACAAATTCTATCGATTCTTCCAATCGACGGCACTTGATGTTGCTTGCCGAGAGTTGAAAGAAATTCCTAACATGGAAGTTGTGTTCAGATCTTTTATCCCACCAAGCTTGAGCTATGCGAAGGGTGAGGAGTATCAGTTTGAAGATGCTCTCTCTCTAGTTTCAAGAACTGATTCTACTTGTTGATTTACAGTTTGTGAAATGAGTAGAAGCCCGTGTGTGTGTACATTGGAATCAAGCAGGATCTTGTTTCTTAGGATTTGTGTCATTTTTATTCTTGTTCAAGTCTAGAAGAGTCTCACTAGAATTCCTGTGCATGCATGCACTTGTCTTTACAATATTAGAAATTCTAAGACGAACTCATTTGTCCTGAAATACAGAATTAAAAATGAGTATTGAGTCATACCTCAAGTCATTGCTGTTCTCTGCACACTGCCTGACAAATCATGGGTACGGTCGAGTCGCTGGTTAAAATTTTGTTCCGACAGAGGGACCAAACCATGGCGAAAACCTCTTCTGTAACATACGCGTGCAAAGTGAAACGGATGAGGGAGGAGTTGGGGATATTTCTCTGGTTTTATCATTACCAGATTGATTATAACCGGCATACAGTTCTTAGGGTTCTTACGACTTTTTACAACATTATATTATTATATAGCCAAACCAAGATGGGATATTTCAAGTATTATTTACGTTTTAAAAACAGCAAATTCTGTTATAGCAGTAATTTGAAGAGTTGATTGTTGTCAAATCCACGTTTAGGAAAAAAAATTGGTAAAAATTGAAATTCAAATACTCCATTTATGGAGGATATTTTCTCAGTCACGCAAGGTTCATTATATTCGCAAAGTTCTCTAAAATTTATTGTCATCCGCAACTTTTTTGAATTTTGTACCCGGAAAAAGAAAATCGTGGATCACATTGAGTTGATGAAGCACACGAGATTACCTACAATTAATAATTAAGGTGAAAATGAAGCACACGAGATTACGTACAATTAATAATTAAGGTGAAAAACAAAAAAGAATTTATTTCCTACGTCTGGGGAACTCGGAAGCTTCGTGCCTGGGGCACCGGCCCATGCCCACGAGCTTGGACCGACGCGTGAAATGCATTGAAAATCATAGTCAAAAACAAATTCTGCCTAAATTGAACCAATCGACATTGACTTGTACCAAACACCACATACTTTTTCAAATAATTTTAATTCAAATTCCAAAGTTTTACACACTCGTAATCATCTATATAACTCCTTTCTGTTCTTAAGCTTTCCTACAAAATTTTCATCAAAAATGGCCACAAAAAATGCATTTCATCCTCACTTCAACCTCCCAGCCACCGACAGAAATCAACTTCCGATCAAGATTCTTGCATACCAAGATTTCAAAACCACCAAAAATCCACAAGAAAAAACATCAAACAAGGCTGCAAAGCTGGCTGAATCCTTGTCAAGCAAGCTGCATCTTCACATTGAAAGCCAAATTCAGAAGAGCGTAACTCGTCCAAAATTGAATGCTTTAAACATTGAAGAGAAGCACAACAACCCTGCCTTGTCTCCAAAAGAAGACATATCACAAAAATGGCGTGAAATCCAAGGTTCACGTGATTGGGACGATCTTCTTGATCCACTACACCCTTGGCTTCGAAGGGAGATCATCAAATATGGAGAATTCGCACAAGCAACATACGATGCGCTTGACTTTGATTCATACTCAGAGTATTGCGGCAGCTGTATGTACAACCGGCACAAGCTTTTTGACAAGTTGGGACTAGGCAAAAGTGGTTACAATGTCACTAGATACATATATGCAATGTCACACATAGACTTGCCTCAGTGGCTAGAGAATTCACGCTTTGTTGACACTTGGAGCAAAGATTCAAACTGGATGGGGTTTGTAGCCATCAGTGATGATCAAGAATCCCAACGAATTGGGAGACGTGATGTGGTGGTGGCATGGCGTGGCACTGTCGCTCCATCCGAATGGTACGATAATATGCAGCGGAAACTAGAGCCCATTGGGCAAGGTCAAGCAAAAGTTGAACATGGTTTCCTTAGCATTTACTCCTCCAAATGTGATAAGACTAGGTATAACAAGTACAGTGCCTCGGAACAAGTGATGAAAGAAGTGAAAAGATTAGTAGATCTCTACCAAAAAAGAGGTGAACAGGTTAGCCTAACTATCACGGGGCACAGTCTAGGTGGTGCTTTGGGATTGCTAAATGCCTACGAGGCTGCAAAAAACTTCCCCGGCCTCTCTATAAGTGTCGTCTCATTTGCCTCACCACGTGTTGGCAACATCGCCTTTCGGGACGAACTTTATCAGATGGGTGTAAAGACTTTACGTGTAACAATGAAACAAGATATCGTGCCCCGAATGCCTGGGATTGTATTAAACGAAAGTTTACAGAGGTTTGACGATATAACAGGTACATTAGAGTGGGTGTACACACATGTCGGAGTTGAGTTAAAGCTTGATGTTAGGTCATCTCCATATCTCAAGAAAGGGTTGAATTTGGTGGGATTTCACATGTTGGAGACATATCTGCATTTGGTAGATGGATTTCATGGTACTGGTTTGGACTTTCGGGTCAATTCGAAAAGGGATTTGGCACTGGTGAACAAGGATTGTGACATGCTGGTTGACGAGTTGAGAATCCCCCCTAACTGGTATCAATTGGCTAATAAAGGGTTGGTACGAAATCATCACGGTAGATGGGTTAAACCAACAAGAGATCCGGAAGATGTACCCTCACCCTCTGTGGAATCATTACAAAATCGAGCACTTGAATTGCAAGAAAGTTACAAGCTTGGATCCTTGTTTGGTTTCTGAACTTATTTAATTTTAGAATCATAAAATTGGCTTTGTACATGGAAATCTTGGACAATATCCAAGAATGGTGTACTTATGGACTTATGTTTAGGTGAACAATGTCATCTTAAATTGAGACATATTGTCAATAGTTTATTACATTTTGAAAATCTATATAGCAAGTTAATCAATAGAAAAGAATATGCTTATGTCAATAAATTTATACTACAGGACTATTGAACAGCTAAAAGGCAGAATTTGCCTTACAAAATGCATCATCGACATTACCTGCATGATAGAGCCAAGTCTAGTGGTTTGGTTGGGGATGCGCATGTGTCTTTATCCAGTGCAGTTCCACACAAAATTTTGGTTCAATTAAATTTCATGCCCCCAAAATTTTTCGAGAACAAACTGAACAACCAAACAGAAGTAGTATCAGCCATGCTTAAATGAGAGAGAAGAGAAATAAAAATCAAGAGGGAGTTAATGGACCTAGTGCATTTCAATTTTTTTTCAAAGTGGACAGTAAATTTCTATCATTTTTAGGCTAAGATAAGAAATATGGTGTCTGATGCATTTGGAAAATTGGGGCATTCATAACGGAAATTTCAATATCTTTTTGGAGAAGTTCCTCAATCCGATATTCGTGCTTGTTTAAAACTAGCCTAGATATAATTGGTTTTTCCTTTGCTAGGAAGCACTAACCCTTTTTGTTCTGTCTTCTCATGGAGAGATTTTAATTTTTAGTATAATCCCTTTAATATATTCTTTTTTGTTATTTATATTGTAGCAGGGGCCAGTACCAATCCCAGTCTAGACACATGTTTCTTTTAAAAAAAATCTTTAGCTCAATATTCAGCTTCTTAACAAATGTTTAACACATTATTAATATCATCAGTACCAAGACGTAGCTTTAGAACTTTAATGGTACAGCGATGAGATCCGGTTTCCACTATCCTCTTAATTGTAATTTATAATCCATGAGATAAAGATCATCTCCTAATGCAGTCGCTAAGAAGTCATGCAAGAAACAACAGTTCAAAGTGATTTAAAACGACCACTTGCAACCAAATGATAAAAGCAAGTAGAAGAAGTGCTTATGTCGAATTTTTCAGAAAACAGTTGACATTAAGATTCTATGAAAATGTGCCCATTCACATTTCAAACATATTTGAGTCCATGCCTGATTAAGACAGTCATCAACTGATCATTTCAAGATCAGAAGCACTTTGTACGACTCTAATACTACTTTATCACTGGTTTAAACCTCACGAGAAAAACTTATCTACGTGGGCTCCAATACAGTGACTAGAACCAATTCCAAACCATAAACAGAAAAGGAAATATATAGAGTTAAAATAAAAACGCAAGGAAACCGAAAGTTAAGAAAAGAAATACTTGCAAAAAATAAAAAAATAAAAATTTGAGACTCAGCTTCAAGTGGTGGAATCCCATCTTAAAGAGGCGATCTGTCGTTCAAAGCAGAAAACAGATCGCAGCGCATTCTGAATAGCAGATCTCTCGTTCTATCCCTCAGTTTTCGTCTGCTCCTAATTAAATAATAAATTGAAAACGACAAAGCCTTTTGCTTTCTTCCCTCGGCTTGGTGGGAAATGGGAAGAAGCCCCAACAATTGAAAAGAAATTCAGAAGAGACTGGCAAGTGGCAACTTCACACACTCAGAAAGTTTGAATCAACGAATTCGAGAAATCAATGAACAGATGACTGAGGTTGGAGCTGGGAACCAATTCTAGTGAATAGGGTGTGTATACAGTATACTGCTGTATATATAAAATCGAGCCTATTGATAATATGGGCCTTATGCTGTCGGGCGATTCCTTGTCCAAAGACGGCCCATGATGACAATATTTAATTAAATATAAAGATAGGCCCATTACATGTCCCATATGCTTAACATTATTACTCTTCTGCCCTTTTCCGCTTCCCCTCCCTCTCCCGGTTAACTCAACGACGCCGTTTAATATAATGGCCCCGCTGGCGGCGCACAGGAATCTGCCACAAGTAATTTCAACTACAGCACGCTCTGCCTTGTTCTCTAGGGTTTGAGATAGAGAAGTGTATTTACTGTGTATATTATAAAGATGAGTGTTTGGAATTATGTGGTGACGGCTCATAAACCGACCAATGTTACCCATTCATGCGTCGGAAATTTTACTGCTCCTCACGAGCTCAATCTCATTGTTGCGTGAGTATTCTCATTCGTTCACTCGCACAAAAAAGCGTGCAAACTCATGCACTGCTCCATTTTCATCTTAATTTAATGATTATGTTAACTTTCATGGATTTCGTTGGGGGTCTGATTGTTCTATGCTGTTTCTGGAAGTTAATTTTGTATATTATATTTTTGTATTCACTGCTATATGATTCTGGTGGAACGTTTTTGTTTTTTAGGGTAATTTATGATATCAGAACAGAATTGTGATTTTACATATCTCTAGTTTTTTTTTCTTTATTACTTAAGTTTTTTATGGTGTGTGTACATGTAATGCATTCTTCCTTTTCTTGATAATATCCACTTGCAGGAAATGCACTCGAATAGAGATCCATTTACTTACTCCTCAAGGTCTACAGGTACATAAATCGAGTTACCAGACTTTTTTTTAATCGAGAATGTAGTATGCTTCCCCTTTTGTTCTTTTCGTGAGATTGTAGACGAGCTGTTGTCATGAGAGAAGAGGGGATCTGGCAGAGTGTACTATTTATTCTAGTTTATTTTTTCCTCTCTGATGAGAACCCAGTAAATTTATAGTGCAATGTTTCCATCCTTTTTTGGCTGATGGAATGATTTAAGCTTGAACTTTTAATGATTGAGGTCCTATGAAATCATAACCTCTTAATTTATATCTTTACAGCCTATGTTGGATGTTCCAATATATGGAAGAATTGCGACCCTTGAGCTTTTCCGCCCACATGTGAGTATTCATATTGAAAAGCGTTTATGTGAGTATTCATATTGTAACATCAAAGTGTATGCTTGACAATCAGTCTGAGAAAACCCTGATCTTGAGATCGAGATCAGAATTTGATTTATATTTCTTACAAAATAGTATTAAAAACGCTTACATCTTACTTCATGATTAACTGGCAGGGAGAGACCCAAGATCTCCTTTTCATTGCTACAGAAAGATATAAATTCTGTGTTTTACAATGGGATTCCGAGGCTGCAGAGGTTGTTACAAGGTGTGAGAGCTAGAGTTTTTAAGCACTGGATGGTTAATCTTATGAAATATTGTTTGTTGCTTGCTTGCATTTATACACATTGCTTGAATTTGACAATAGTTACATACTTGAACCACCTGCTGGTTCTGCAATGAGGTTTCCTGTAATGCATTGACCTGAAGTCATTTTATAGACAATCCACATGTGGCCACAGGATTGATATTTTCTTTTAGGATATATCAGTGTCATTACTTTGAATTTTGGTGTAATCATCAATTCATCATCCATTTTTACTAAAAGGAATTTGCTGCTTTGTTGGTGGGGCATCCGTTATTAAACAGAGCAATGGGGGATGTTTCAGATCGAATAGGTCGTCCTACTGACAATGGGCAGGTAGCTTAGTAATTCTCTGGAATTTTCACGTTGTGATAGCGATCTTTTTTTTTTTTTTAAATAAATTTGACTGTTTACGACTTTGTGGATTTTCTTTCCTGGTAGATTGGTGTAATAGATCCAGATTGCAGATTGATTGGACTTCATCTATACGACGGCTTATTCAAGGTAATCTTAGTAATTTTTACTTTTTCAGATTTATTCCAATCGAAGTTTCAATTTTTTCTTCCACATGCTCTCATTAGATTACCTTGGATTCTTTTTTTTTTTTTTTTTTTTAAATTTAGGTCATTCCATTTGATAACAAAGGCCAGCTCAAAGAAGCATTCAATATCAGGTAAATTTTCTGCTTTTTTTCCTATTGCAGAGAGTAGCAAGTCACTTTCCCAAAAGTAAAGCTGGTGTCTGTTATTCTTAAAAAGATATATGACGTGCCTGTTGTGTATAACTGTATATCTGTCATTTCTCTTATCAGCTATCCTTGAATTCTTGCCTATGTATTGTTGACGCCCAGTTGCTAATTCCAAACATTGCATTTTTGTTTTTTAAAAAAGAGGGTAGATGAAACCTGTGTGATCTAGTTCGAATTTTTTTTGTTTTTGTCAGTTTCCTGTTTCTAGGTCGAGGTTCTTATATCTACATCTTATTTTCTCTTTCCGAAAATTACGTTTGAGCTAGTTGAACTATATTCCTATTGGATTTCCTTATCATATATTTCAAAACAAAACCATAGCATTTCAGAATTATTAGACCGACATTGTTTTACCAGAGAATGATTCATCGTGAGAAGTGATTTTTTTCGTATAGCAAACTCTATTAGCAATCTCTACTTCCACTAAGTTCTGATGATGCAGATCTTCATTACCAAGTGAAGCTATAATTTTTCTGCACTGTTGTAAGCATTGAATAACGATGTCGATCTGATTATTCTGAAATGCTATGGTGTCGTTTTTCCCCCGTAGCAAGCTTGCTAACTATATCCTTGCTGTTTCTTCAGGCTCGAGGAGCTTCAGGTTTTGGATATCAAATTTTTGTATGGATGCGCCAAGCCAACCATTGTTGTACTTTACCAGGTTTTGATTTACTCTTTATAAATAGAAACTTGAGTTTTGTATGCGATCTTTATCTTGTCATAAGTTGATGAAGCTATTTGCTTAACTCATTTAAGTTGCCTGGGCCAACCATTTTCTTTTTTTTTTGTTTCTGGAGGATTGTATCTTAAGTTCTCTGTCATTGCTTCATAAATGTAATTTTTCCTTTCACGATTTACCAATGAGGTATTGTTGATTTTGTTTCAATTTGAAGCATATTCTTGAATTCTTTCAGAATGATTTGATTACCACGTATCGCAACCTTGATTTACAGGATAACAAGGATGCCCGTCACGTGAAAACATATGAGGTGACTTTGAAGGACAAAGATTTTGTTGAGGGGCCATGGTCTCAGAATAATCTTGATAACGGTGCAGATTTGTTAATTCCAGTGCCACCTCCTCTCTGTGGTGTTCTAATTATCGGGGAAGAAACAATCGTGTATTGCAGTGCCTCAGCTTTCAAAGCAATTCCAATTACACCTGTAGGCTACATAAATATTTTGCTTTACTCTACGTTAAATCATTTTAATCATTATCTTTGATTCATGTTTATGCGATCTCTTTGAAGTCTATTACAAGATCTTATGGGAGAGTTGACACCGACGGTTCTCGCTACTTACTAGGGGATCACAATGGACTTCTGCACCTACTTGTCATAACCCATGAAAAGGAAAAGTGAGTTGGTTTTCTGTTCATTATTTCAGTTTAAGTGATGTTTTTTTGGCAAATATATCGACACATCTTAATGGTTTTTCCATTTCTAATCTTCCAGAGTAACGGGACTCAAAATTGAGCTCCTGGGCGAGACATCTGTTGCATCATCAATTTCCTATCTTGATAATGCAGTTGTTTTTGTTGGCTCAAGTTATGGCGACTCACAGGTATGCATACAATTTCTCCTTTCAATCGTCTCCATCTTTTATCCCCATATGAGTTTGATTTTACTTTCTACCATCTTATGTATAATACTGTACTCCTTCTGCCCGGATTATATCTGTCTGTTTTTTTGCACATAAATTAAGAAAAATAAGTGGAAAAACAAATTATATATTAGCTTCTTATTTTATCAAATTTAATTCATTCTGAAAAGGGTTGCACATTTTTCAAGATGCAGCTAATAGGGGTATATTAGTAAAAGAATAGAAAAATATTGCTAAATATAGTACAAGCCTTATATATTTGAGACAAACAAAAAAGAAAACACGACCTATTTAATAGTTGTGATAGCATATGACCTGTATAACTGCACTATCTCCTCGGTTTGATATTTCCTTATCAAGTTCAGCATGTTTCTCTTGACGTAGGAGGGTGTTTTCTTGTGCTTTATGTATTAGTGAAGTGATTCCATCTATCCACAACATTGCTTTGGTAGATTTGTAGCAAGTATATCTTCCCCAATCTTTATTTTTTCTCATTTTTTGTGGGGGTTTTTTTCTAGTTTTTTTATACATTAGATTAGATGGTTTATGCTCTCCACCTTCTTGTTTTTAATATTTTTACAAGCTGTTACTTGATATGAGAATTTATTACCCTTCTTCTGTTGTAGATGCCTTGCAGTTTCATAGAATGATGGTGTTTCTTTTCATTGTCATTATCGATTATGATGCATTAAGAGAGAGGATTTAATTTGATTGTTTGATGTATTTTGAATAATGGTAGATATTATCATGCTATAGTGTTGTGTTTTTGGTTGTGTGATATGAACTTTATTGTATGTCGTGGAGATTGTTTTGTGCTTTTAGTTTGATTAATAAAACAAGCAAATAGAAAGTTTTACTCTAGAAATACTTGCTGAAAGAAACTCCAGTTTCATGGGATGTTTGTTAGCGTATCTTCAGATAGCCATTTTATATTTCATGAATGACTAGGTTCTAGGTACGAAGATAATCAAGATTGAAAAATCGTGGTACTAACTTCTGGTTTCAAATAATTTTTTTCCCTGTTTTAAAATTATCAATTCTCTTGACTTCTTTTATAGTTTTGTTATCTATGATAATTGGTCATTTCCATGAAAATTTCCTTGTTTGCATGTCTTGATTATAATCCAGCTCATAAAGCTTAATCTTCACCCGGATGCAAAAGGTTCTTATGTTGAAGTTCTCGAGAGGTATGTCAATTTGGGGCCAATTGTTGACTTTTGCGTGGTTGACTTAGAGAGGCAAGGGCAAGGTCAGGTTGTAACTTGCTCAGGAGCTTACAAAGATGGTTCTCTTCGGATCGTACGTAATGGAATTGGAATAAATGAGCAGGTATTTACTAGTACATTTTATTTTGTTGATAATGTTGATAATTTATTTGACACTTTACTTTCTCATAGCATTCTGTAATTATTGCCATTCGTAGGCATCTGTAGAGCTTCAAGGAATCAAAGGGATGTGGTCATTACGTTCAGCTACTGATGATCCATTTGATACTTTTTTGGTTGTTAGCTTCATCAGTGAGACACGTATATTGGCAATGAACATTGAGGATGAATTGGAGGAAACCGAGATAGAAGGCTTTTATTCAAATGCCCAGACTTTATTTTGTCACGATGCTGTATATGACCAAATTGTGCAGGCAAGCTCGTCATAGCATGCAAAACCATTTGTTGGGCCTTTCACCATATATAAATTAATTATGAACTGTGCAGGCTACTTCAATCTCAGTCAGATTGGTCAGTTCTACCTCTAGAGAACTCCGACATGAATGGTTTGCTCCAGCAGGGCACTCAATCAATGTTGCCACGGCCAATGCCACTCAGGTAAGCTCGAATGCTTCAGTTTTAGTATCAATTTGTAGCGAATGTCTCTAAAAACTTGTAAAGAACACGTGTCGAAATTAATTCTCACAGATTATGTGTAGTAATTATGGTTAACGGGATTACTTGCTAACTGGAGAAGTTTTTTGAAACATGCACCTGGGTTTTCTCTATGATTCTGCTCTTGATTGATGCAGTCTTCTGAAGCACTTGTGATATTGGCTGGTTTGGTTTGGTTTGGTTTGCTTGAGTTCTTTCAGCTTACTTGACATTTGCCTTTCACAGGTCTTACTGGCTCTTGGTGGTGGCCATTTGATCTATTTGGAAATTGGTGACGGAGTGTTGTCAGAAATAAAACATACTCAATTAGAGTACGACATCTCATGCCTGGATATAAATCCAATTGGTGACAATCCAAATTATAGTCACTTAGCAGTAGTGGGTATGTGGACAGATATAAGTGTCCGGATATTTTCACTTCCTGATTTAAACCTGGTTACGAAAGAACCTTTGGGAGGGGAGATAATTCCTCGTTCTGTACTGTTATGTACTTTTGAAGGGGTGAGTTTGGTTCTTACTTTTGTCAACTTTGTTTTTATGTGGGCATGGCCTTTTTCGTGAATGAAATTCTTTTGGAATTTAAGGCTTTTAGTAGGATATTGATATTCAGTTGGTACTCCAGGATCATGAACTTGGTGTCCTTTGCGATTTTGGGATAAAAGTTGACCATTTCTGTGCATATTTTAGGGTTTAATTCCTGTGATGCATGAATGAGATTTTTTTATATATAAAAATGTTTTAGGCCTGGTGGTTTGAGAATTTTGGTCTTTGAAAGCACAGTTTACCCCTGCAGATAGTCTTTCCTCTCTTTCTTCAAATCAATTCGTCTTCAAATTGGTTCGTATATGAGGTTCTTTTGTTAGAGGCAAGAGAGATGCTATGCCATCGTGAGGGTTATCTAAAACATCTTATCATTCTTCAGTTTTTCTTTTGAATATGTAATGATTGTAGAAGTTATGAATCAGAATTCAATACTCGCTGCTGCTGCTTTCTGTGGAAGTTAACCCATTCTTAGTCAAAGTTTTATTTAATTAGGCTCAGAGTTAAATCTGTGCTTGCAAGGAATGAGTGTTTTTGAGATATTAAACTAATAGCAAGTCAAGTTGGCTTAAAGTCACACTGTTGGATGCATTGTAATTTCAGATGTCTTACTTGTTATGTGCTCTTGGGGATGGACATCTCTTGAATTTCGTGTTAAACACTAGCACTGGGGAGCTGGCTGACAGGAAAAAAGTGTCTCTTGGGACGCAACCGATTACGCTGCGGACTTTCTCGTCAAAGAATGCCACACATGTTTTTGCTGCTTCTGATAGACCGACTGTCATTTACAGCAGTAACAAGAAATTGCTTTACAGTAATGTAAATCTAAAAGAAGTCAGTCTAATGTGCCCCTTCAATTCTGCTGCTTTCCCCGACAGGTAAGTATTACCTGATTTTTGTATTATGGTTTGATAAGCCTTGATTTAAGTTCTGAATTATAAATTAGAATCATCTAGCCTGCATTTTTGGTGGGGCTTATAAAATATTTATTACTTCCGATCGAGTGGGAAGATAGATTTTACATTTGATTTTGTAGAGTTAGTATTGCTAGTCCACAGCCTTTTCTTCGTCTATGGAGTGAGTGGTGGTACAGTGAGAGAGAGTCAGTCTATCCTAGCCTCGATACCTAAGCTAAAGTCCCATGCTTCCCCGTATTCACTAAGTAAATGAATTGTGAATTTGTCAAGTGAGTGGTATTTGCCTTCCTTCAACTTCATGACTGAGGATATGTATAATTTTCTTGACAAGTGATAACTCGTCCCGCTCATGAGATCATGAGTTTTCTCCATCGTGGATTGATTTGAGGATGGAGACTATGGGATTATTTTTTTGTAGATGTGTGCACAAGCAGTTGACCTCTACTAAGTGAAGTTAACAATGAGAAGAAATCTACTTGTGTTTACAGCCTTGCAATTGCTAAAGAAGGTGAACTCACAATTGGCACCATTGATGACATTCAAAAACTTCACATACGCTCTATTCCACTTAGGGAGCATGCACGACGAATATGCCATCAGGAACAGACTCGTACCTTTGCAATATGCAGTTTAAAGCATAACCAGTCAAGTGCAGAAGACTTTGAAGTTCACTTCATCCGTTTGTTGGATGATCAGACTTTTGATTTCATTTCAACTTATCAACTCGATCAGTTTGAATGTGGTTGCTCCATTCTTAGCTGCTCCTTCTCTGATGACAGTAATGTATATTACTGTGTCGGGACTGCATATGTCATGCCAGAAGAGAATGAGCCTACAAAAGTAAGATGCAAATATTATATGTATGCTTGTATGCTGAATATCAGTTTGTAGGTTCTGCGCTTGTCCGTTTTATTTAATCATTTATCTAGGATTATATGTATGCTTGTATGCTGAATATCAGTTTGTAGGTTCTGTGCTTGTCGGTTTTATTTAATCATTTATCTAGGATTCTGGCGGCCTGGGTTTTACTGGAAAGTGCATGATGGTGAAATGGTTCTATTATGTTCACTAGATTTCATTAACACCGTCCAATTAATTGTAGCTCATGAACAAGTTTTTACTTCTCTACAGTAAACTAATTGCACCTCCCATGTATTTATATTTTTGAACTGTACACTATCGCATTTGTAGACATAATCAAAGCAGTGTTTCTCCAACGTTTTTGAAAGCTCAACACATGGTGAGTCACAAAACCATTCTCAACCTTCTCTTTTTTTTTTTTTTTGTTTAAATGACTGCAGGGCCGCATCCTTGTTTTTGCTGTAGAAGATGGAAAACTTCAGCTAATTGCTGAAAAAGAAACTAAAGGGGCTGTTTACTCTCTTAATGCCTTCAATGGGAAGCTTCTAGCTGCCATTAATCAGAAGATTCAGTTGTACAAGTGGATGCTTCGTGATGATGGTTCTCGTGAGTTGCAATCTGAATGTGGACACCATGGACACATACTTGCTCTGTATGTACAAACAAGAGGAGATTTTATTGTTGTAGGTGACCTGATGAAATCAATCTCTCTGCTGATTTACAAGGTAAATATTTGCAATCTCAAGGACTGTGTATCATCTTTCAGGATTTATATTTTCCATCTTGCAGCATCTAGACTCTATTCAACCTCGTCTTTATGGCATCTTTTTCCAACTCCATGATTCCCATTAGAGCTCCTCTAGAAATATACATTTTTTTTTAGAATTTCTACAGAAAGTGTTTTTAATCTCCTAATAGTTTATGATTTTAATAACTGTGTCACTTTCTTCAACTCATTTATTTGTGTTTCCTTTTGCTTAGCTATCAACCTCTATAAACACATTTTGTTTAAAATCCCTGTCAATTTTATTCTGATTTGTCTAAAATTCTCTGATTTCTGTTTTCAGCACGAGGAGGGCGCTATTGAGGAGCGAGCCCGTGACTACAACGCAAACTGGATGTCAGCAGTCGAGATTCTAGATGATGAAATATACCTCGGCGCTGAAAATAATTTTAACCTCTTCACTGTCCGCAAAAACAGTGAAGGAGCCACCGATGAGGAGCGGGGACGCCTTGAGGTTGTTGGTGAATACCACCTAGGTGAATTTGTTAATCGGTTTCGTCATGGTTCTCTCGTCATGCGATTGCCAGATTCCGACATTGGCCAGATCCCGACTGTCATTTTTGGAACCGTCAATGGAGTCATTGGGGTCATCGCTTCCCTCCCTCATGATCAATATGTCTTCCTGGAGAAGTTGCAGATGCACCTGAGGAAAGTGATCAAAGGGGTGGGGGGATTTAGTCATGAGCAGTGGAGGTCATTCTACAACGAGAAGAAGACGGTCGATTCTAAAAACTTTTTGGACGGAGATCTGATTGAGTCGTTCCTTGATCTTGGTCGGAACCGGATGGAGGAGATTTCAAAAGCAATGAGTATTCCGGTGGAGGAACTAATGAAGAGAGTTGAAGAATTGACTAGGTTACACTAACTTCATTCTTCACTTTAATGGCGAGTTCTGTATGGTTAAAGTGTGCCCATAAATTATTTTCCTTTCCGGCTTCTCAGAGTCCCGAAACCTGCAGAGTTGGCCTGTTTTTTCAGCCTCCATGTATGATTATGTCAGTGGGAAAAACGCGTTATTTATTGTGTAAGTAACCACCATCTGTTTCTGCAACAACTTTTCGAATCTTTCTAAAAATATTATTCGAAATATGATGGACAATGTGAACCCTTTCCTGCCATTCGTCATTTGTTGTTGTGAAGTTTGTGAAAAAATTTATAATAATATGATTGGAACTTTTTATGATCAAAGGTTCATGAGGGCCCTGTCTACTTTTCACATGGAGGGTCCTGCGGCAATGAATTCAAAGCAAGCAGCTTATACAAAATGTGTAATTAAAACAATGTATTGGGGTGCTGCCGGTAGATTCTAACTCTTAAAATCAAGCTATATAAACCTTGTTCCTGATATTAGTGTTAATAAACTAGAAATGATTTAGGTAATTAAAGGTACTGCAAATAAAATTTCACTAATGAAAACAATATGATGTAAATATTTTTTTTACGATTTTCGGGTCACTTCAGATGTTATTTGTACTAAAGTAATAGCCAAAACAAAAGGGTTCAAAAAATGGTTTTAAAAATATATATTTCTTTTATTACACATCAATATTGATGAATGATGATGACGCTCACCGGTTGTTCTTTGATTTGAATTTAATGCAGAAAGATTATATCAATCAGTAACCTTTTGAATGATTCAAAGGGTGGCTCTTGTTTTTTTTTCCTTTTTGAGAGGTTCTCTCGTCAGGGATGAAGCCTAAATTAAATAAGAAGTGACTAATTTTTTTTTTGAAAACTCTGTATAAATAAAATTCACATAATATCCCTATCAAAAGCAACAAATCAATTTGGACTAAGCTAAAATCAAAATGAGGCAGGGAGATAATTTTTTTTTTAATTAAAAAATGAATATGGATCTAATATTTATTCTAATTTGGGCCAAAGAGCTACCAGGCCTGCCTGCCACCCCCCGTTCCCCTCTGGTTCTCGTTTATTTCTTCCACCGTGTTCTAGCCTCTGGGGCCGATATTTTTTCCGTTCCAAGATTTGATCATGCAGGCCAGAGAAGAAATTAATCTCTGAGAGGGTTTCTCGTGAAATAAATATATTTACATGTATGATGCAGTTATTGTGATGACAGGAAGATTGACGTGCAGGTTCTCGAAATTATTGTTATTATTTTAAATACACCTGCATTTTAGCTTCTTTTTTTTCTCGACTCCTTTATGTCGCTTTCAGCATCGATCTGCTGCGATTTCGTGGATTTTGGTTTGAATTTTCTGCTGAATTGCCGTTGGCACGTTGGATTTTGCGGTTTTTATTGGCGTAACGAGTGATGGGTGTAGCAGACCCCTGTCCAGCAAATGCTGTTGTAAAATGTTGAAGGTGGGAGAAATGCAATCTATATGTGGATTAGTGTCTATTTCTTCATCAAATGTGATCTCTACGCTTTTGGGTTCGGATGCTGTGAGTTGTTCTTGTTCCTGATTTTGGTTGTGCGATTTCAGCGTTCACAACTTTGCTAGTACTTGTCATTTTTGTTCCAGATATAATCATGAATTGATTGGTGTGGTTGTGCTGGGTCCTCTCGAAGTTGAAATTTCTAAGAAATGAATGGATTTTGATGTGCCTCCCCTTTTTCTGTAGTTTTATCACAGTGTTGTTGTGAGAAATGGATTGAGATTTAGCCTATGCTTAGGCATTTTATTTGTTTGTTTGGACTGTTAGCAAGCATGAAGAGGTTTAAAGGCGAGTCTCCCAGTTCAAGGAGGTTCAAACTATCATACCTTTTATGGGGGACAACGGCATTGTATTTAATTCTTATTTTCCTCAAGTTTCCTCAATTTTTGAAGAGCGCCGCAGTTTTTAGCGGTAATGATTTTGATGGGGACTTTGTTGGATTGTCCAAAGTGGATGACAAGGATGTAGAATTTAGTAAATCACAATCGACATCCATGTTCTCTGACGGGCTTCACCTAATGTTACAAAATAATGAAAATCAAGATCCTTGGGTAAGGTCTGGCAAAATAGTCTCACAAGATAAGGAAGATGTTCACCCACGGACAAAGCAAATGCAGCCACTATATGGTCGAATAACTGCTGAAACTTTGAGGCGAATTAATAGTCCCAATAACCTGAATATTTTGGAAAGAATGGCAGATGAGGCTTGGACTTTGGGGTTGAAGGCTTGGGAAGAAGTAGATAAATATGGTGACAAGGAGATTAAAATGGGCACGGTACTTGAAGGGAAACCTGAAACATGTCCTTCATGGGTTTTAATGGATGGAGAAGAATTGGCAAAAAAAGATCTTGTTATGTTCCTACCATGTGGTCTTGCTGCAGGTTCTTCTATCACAGTCATTGGAACTCCGCGCAATGCCCATCAAGAGTATGTCCCTCAGCTTGCAAAGTTGAGGCCTGATGAAGCATTGGTTATGGTTTCGCAGTTCATGGTTGAACTGCAAGGATTGAAGGCCGTGGATGGGGAGGATCCCCCTAAGATTTTGCATCTGAATCCTCGACTTAAAGGTGATTGGAGTCATCGGCCAGTAATGGAACACAATACATGTTATAGAATGCAGTGGGGAACAGCCCAGAGGTGTGATGGCTTAGCATCCAAAGAGGATGAGGATATGTTGAGTAAGTTTATGTTTTTTGTTCTTTGTTTAGTCATTCATTTGATACTATTGGATGTCTTATTTTTCCAAGTTTGAAGAATATTGGAACTTACATCATGATACTGACTTCACTCTCTAATGCATTAATACAATCAAATTGTGAGATTTCTGGCATCAATTCATATCTTTTTGGTAAGGGGCAGCAAAATATAAATTCTGAAATGCTGCTTTCATTTTATGCCTAAAAATATTAGAATCTGTTATGGCTGTGTTGCCGGTTATCGGAGGAGAAGACATCAATTGATGCATGCATGGGCAGTTTTTTTTCCTTTTGTGTGTGTGGAAAATGGTGTATATGAAATGATGTGTTCTACAACTTGTATTGTAGGGTTTTTTTTAATGTGAATCTTTTCTTTGTATCTTGCTGAGTGGGTCCGCCTCCCATACCAATTGCGAGTTGCGAGTCTTTTGTGGTATGCCATTTTTATTGGTTAGTCAGTTGATAACCATCGTAATGCTCCTCATCTACTATGCCCGTTCTGTTCTATTGATTTTGTACTTAATAGTGATGCAGTCATGGTTGATCTTATGAAAAATTGCACTTTTTTCTTGGCAGTTGACGGGTATTTGAAATGTGAAAAATGGATGCGCAATGATATCATAGATACAAAAGAGTCCAAAATATTTTCATGGTTTCAACGGTTCATAGGACGTGCAAAAAAACCGGAAGTAACCTGGCCATTTCCTTTCCAGGAGGGCAGAATGTTTGTTTTGACCATACGTGCTGGAGTTGATGGATACCACATAAATGTTGGGGGTCGTCATGTGACATCATTCCCATATCGAATGGTAAGTTTGTTTGCAATTTTGATTGGATTACATCTGTAAACACTTTTAGTTGATCTCTGCACGTCGGTTTTCTTAGCAACAAGGAAAAAAACAGACATAAATGAGCTAAAACTGAGTTATTAAATGTTTTTCAGAAATCCTCTAATATATTCTTCTTTAGTATGTTTATGACCGCCTAGACTTTATACTGCTAATTGATTCAGAATGTGTAGTATTTGCCTATTCGGTGTGGAAACTGCTCATAAACAAGTTTTGCATATGAAACTTATTACAAATATGAGTTGTTGTAGAGTGCATAATCTCTTGATAGATATCAGCTCATCATTTCTATATATTTTTTTTGGTCAACAACTATCTTCTGATTGAATCATTTTAACATGCAGGGTTTTACCCTGGAAGATGCAACCGGATTGGCAATCAAAGGAGATGTGGATGTTCATTCAGTATATGCCACCTCTCTACCAACCTCTCATCCCAGTTTTTCACCCCAAAGCGTATTAGATTTCTCAGAGAAGTGGAAAGCTCATCCCATACCTGAAAGTCAGTTTCAACTTTTTATTGGGGTTCTTTCTGCCACAAATCACTTTGCAGAGCGCATGGCAATAAGAAAGACATGGATGCAATCTGTGGCAGTCAAGTCCTCTAAAGTAGCTGTTAGGTTCTTTGTTGCCTTGGTGAGCCATCATTTTATTTTAATAGCTCCCTCTTCTCTGACTATTTTTTCTGTTTTTTTTTTCATTTGTACAAGTGTCTCTCTGATCTCCCAAGCTTCTCTGCTCCCTCCCTCCTTCCCTTTCATAATTATTACTGTCCAGTGACTTGCAAAAGCGCACTTACAGAAAGATAGGGGTTTCTGGAACTGTTGCATGTCTTAAAAGGAGTGGTATGCTCAATTGCTAATTACTTACATTTGAACTACTCTTTTAAATATCTCGCTTCTTCAATTGTTTCTATGAATTTCCCAGTGGTTGGGATTTATATTGATATTAACTTTATTTTTTTGGTAGATCTTAATTTTACTTTCTAATATAGGATTTTGGCATGCACTTTAAAATTTTGGCCACGATATGTGGATATAGAGCAAAATGTTAGGATCCTCATTATTTACACTATTTAAAACAATCATGATTACATGTAAAAGTTATATTGAACAAAAGATATGTGTCGCAAGGTTGTTGCTGTTGCAAATAATAATAATATTTTATGTTGCAAATTTTTTAAATTTGGTAAACTTATAATAAAAAAAATGTTGAACATATGTTGTCTAGGAGATCATCTCCTATTGAGACAACAGGAAGATGAAAAAAACTGTACTGGTATATTTTATGATTATTTTTTTGGTGTCAGATTTATGATTGTCAAATGTTATGGGGCCTTGGAGTGGCTTTTTGTCCATGGATTCCCACTTGCTTGATGGTCTCGATTTCACATTGTATGCGTAGACCCGATCATAAATATGTACTCAGTAACTGGAGGTTGGCCCACTAAAGATTATCATATTTTCATATGTAGAATACAAGGAGTGAAGTGAATGCAATTTTGAAGAAAGAGTCAGCTTACTTCGGTGATATAGAGATTTTGCCATTCATGGATCGGTATGAGCTGGTGGTTCTCAAAACTATCGCCATTTGTGAGTATGGGGTATGCTTAGCTGCACTTCTTATACTCCTGAATACAGCGTTCCTTTATTTTGTCTCTTAGTTGATTATGGATACAATTCTATTTTAGGCGTATCCATTTTCTGACATGCATTATTCATATTAGGTTCAGAATATAACAGCAGCGTACATCATGAAATGCGATGATGACACTTTCATCAGGATAGATACTGTTCTCAAAGAAATAGAAGGTGCATCTCCTGCAAGGTCTTTGTATTTGGGAAATTTAAACCTCTTGCATCGACCTCTTAGGACCGGTAAATGGGCTGTGTCATATGAGGTACAAAATTTCCCTCACGTGAAGATGAAATTTTTGTTAATCCATTTAGGTTTGCAATTTTTATATATGCCGGTCTTCTATACACCTATGAGCCCGACCGGAGGAGTTGGTTTTCTTGTATGCAGGAGTGGCCTGAGGAAATATATCCCCCTTATGCCAATGGGCCCGGATATGTTGTATCAAGCGACATTGCCAAGCACATTGTCATCCAGCACCAAAACCACAAACTACGGGTGTGTAATACTTGTTCTTATGTATATTTTCTGATGGACATCACATCTGAGGCACCTCTCCTTGTACGACCTTTTCCCTATTTTTTGCAGCTATTTAAGATGGAGGATGTGAGTATGGGAATGTGGGTCGAGCAGTTCAACACCACGAAGCACGTACATTATTCTCATAACTGGAAATTTTGCCAGTACGGATGCATGGAAGACTATTACACTGCACATTACCAGTCCCCGCGACAGATGATATGTCTTTGGAACAATCTATTGAAGGGCAGGGCACATTGCTGCAATTATTGAACCAGGACATAATGTTCCAGTCCAAAATTCATGTGAATTATATTTTGCCAGCACTGGGGTGCTTTGTAGACGAGTTCAGGTGTGTTGCCATATAATTTTGTCTATAAGAAGGAAAAGGCATTGTGATTTGTTTGATCAAGGCGAGGTCTGTAACACGAGTATATGGTTCTCTAGTCGTCTATATGTTATGAAGTTGTAAAGCGGGTTAGGTTGCCATCGACTTTGCAATGTGCCTCTTTACACATGCTGGTTGGGGTTTTATTAGATCCGTTATTCTTGAAACTTGATCATTATAATCCAATTATAGAGTTGGTTTTTTTATATTTATATTTTAAGCTCGAATTATTTGCGCATTTCCATATTATGAAAAAACCAACAAGAAGGAAATATCATAAAAAAATGGCCACAAAAAATGCAATTAATCACCACTATCCACTTCAACCTGCTAGGGACCGACAAAAGCCTACTTCCGACCAAGAGTTCAGAACCAACCCTCATCAAAAAAACATCAAACAAGGCTACAAAGCTGGCTATCAATCCATGTCAAGCATGTTGGCAGTAAAAACTGGATGTCCTTTGCCTTTATGATTTTGGGATAAAAGTTGACAATTTCTGGGCATATTTTTGGGTTTAATTCCTGTTATGCATGAATGAGAAATTTTATTTATTAAAACGTTTTAGGCAAGGTGGTTCACTGGTTTGAGAATTTTGCTCTTTGAAAGCACAGTTTACCCCTGCAGTCTTTACCCTCTTTCTTCAAATCAATTCTTCTTCAAATTGATTCATATAAGAGGTTCTTCTGTTAGAAGCAAGAGAGAGGCTATTCCATTGTGAGTGGTATCTAGTGCATCTTATCATTCTTCAGTTTTTCTTTTGAATATGTAATGACTGCATAAGTTATGAATCAGAATTCAATACTTGCTGCTGCTTCTTTCTATAAAATTTAACCCAAATTCTTAGTCAGAGTTTTAGTTAATCAAGTGTACTTGCAAGGCATGAGTGTTTGAAATATCTAACTGATAGCAAGTCAAGTTGGGCTAAATCACACCATTGGATGCATAGTAATTTCAAATGTCTTGTTATGTGCTCTTAGGATGTACATCTCTTGAATTTCGTGTTAAACACTGGTACTGGGGAGCTGGCTAACAGGAAAAAAGTGTATCTTGGGACGCAACCGATTACGCTGCGGACTTTCTCGTCAAAAAATGGCACATGTTTTTGCTGCTTCTGGTAGACCGACTGTCATTTACAGCAGTAACAAGAAATTGCTTTACAGTAATGTGAGTCTAAAAGAAATCAGTAATGTGCCATTTCAATTTCTGCTGCTTTCCCTGACAGATAAATATTACCCGATTCTTGTAGTATGGTTTGAGAACCCTTGATTTAAGTTCTGAATTGTGAACTAAAAGAATTTAGCCTGCATTTTTTGGTGGTCCACCAGGGTGATTGTTGGTTTTCTTTTTTTCTTTTTTTTTTGAGGAAATGTTCAGATCCATTGAAACATCAACATATGTTGATTTAGAACCTTTTGAATATGTGTTTATATTTACAGACTAATTACGACATTTAACTTATTTTCGGTTGGTCAGAATTTTTTTGACAGCCATTTTTCATTATATGTGTTGATTAGTGTGGTTGGAGAGGAATGAGAGGCATTTTGCCAATTTGGACAGGACGCGAGAATGAGAGGCATTTTGTAATTAAGTTACTTATGTTATTTATTACTTCCGATTAAGTGGAGAGAGATTTACATGTTATTTGGTAGAGTTAGTATTGCTTGTCCATGACCTTCTCTTCACCATACGGAGTAAGCAGTGGTATAGTGAGAAAAGGAGTTTAACCTAGCCTTGATAAGGAAGAGTTGACACCGATGGTTCCCGCTACTTACTAGGGGATCACGATGGACTTCTACACTACTTGTCATAACCCATGAAAAGGAAAAGTGAGTTTTTATCTGTACTATTATTTAGGTGAGTGATGGTTTTTTGGCAAATATATTGACATGTCTTAATGGTTTTTCCATTTCTATTCTTCCAGAATCCAGAGTAACATGACTTAAAATTGAGCTGCTGAGTGAGTCATCTGTTGGCGTCATCAATTTCCTATCTTGATAATGCAGTTTTTTTGTTGGCTCAAGTTATGGTGATTCGCAGGTATGCATACAATTTCTCCTTTCTGTCTTCTCAATTTTTTTATCTCCATATATGTTAGATTTTAGTTTCAAGTATATTATGTATTATATCGTACTCCTTCCGTCCCAGTTATATAGAACTTTTTTTAAAAAAATTTCACACAAATCAATAAAAATCATTGGAAAAACAAATTACGTACAAACTTTATATTTTATCACTATTTAATTCACTTAAAATTTGATTGCACTTTTTTTAAGACGTAGTTAATGAGGTATATTAGTAAAAGAGTAGGAAAAATATTTCTAAATATAGTACAAGCCTATATATTTTGGACAAACAAAAAAGGAAACGTGGCCTGTTTAATTAAGACGGAGGTAGTAGTTGTGATAGCATATGACCTGCAAAACTGCACTATCTCCTTGGTTTTTAGAACTCGAACACAGTATTTTCATATCTGATTGATTACTGTTGCAGTGATATTCCCTTACAAAGTTCATTATGTTTCTCTTGATGTGGGACAGTGTTCTCTTATGTTTATGTGTTAGTGAAGTGATTCCTTCTATCCACAACATTAGGGGTGGGCAATCGGATCGGGTAGTTCGGGTCCCGACCCGACCCGAACCCGATCGGATACGAAAATCGGGTTGTTCGGTTTTTTAATCGGGTTCGGGTAGTAACCGAACCCGACTATTATTAAGTCGGTTCGGTTTCGGGTAGCAAACTGCTACCCGAATTACCCGATCGGGTACCCGACTATCCGATTTTTATTACTTTATTTAAAAATATAAAAATTAAATGAGCTATTGGTTTGGACTTTTATTATGAGGCCCATTATTTTAGTACAAAATATGCATGATTTGGTGAATGAGGGAAGGGACTGTGTCCTTATTCTTTCATGAGAGAAAGTTTGTATTTATTTTGATTATTTTTATTTTTTAAAAATTCATTTTTTTGTTTTTTTAAAAAAAATAGGTTACCCGAACCCGACCCGAACCCGAACCCGACTTAATCGGTTACCCGAAGAGTCGGGTACCCGATGTTATCAGTTCAGTTTCGGGTAGTATAAAATACTACCCGACTAATCGGGTACCCGACCCGAACTACCCGAAACCCGAACTACCCGACCCGTGCCCACCCCTACACAACATGGTTTGGTGGATTCGGAGCAAGTATATCTTCTCCAATCTTTATTTTTTTCTCATTTTTGTGGGGTTTTTTTTTTTCTAGTTTTAGACATTAGATGGTTTATGCTCTACGCCCTTTGATTTTTAATATTTTTACAATTTGCTGCTTGATGTGAGAATTTATTTCCCTTCTTCAGATGATCTATGATCTGCCTTACAGTTTCATAGAATGAAGGTGTTTCTTTTCATTGTCATTATTGATTGTTTGATTTTTATTTTTTTTTAATAGGAAACGAGATTATATATATATGTATATATAAAATTTAGTATTACATTTACAAAAGCTGATAAGATATCAGCACATGGAGCCCGTTGTCAAGACAATATCAACAAGCGGATAAGATGTATTTTGAATAATGGTAGATATTATCATGCTACAGTGTTGTGTTTTGGTTGTGTGATATGAACTTTATTGCATGACATGGAGGTTGTTTTGTGTTGTTAGTTTGATTAATATAGCAAGCAAATAGAAAGTCTTACTTTTGGAAATACTTGCTGAAAGAACTCCAGTCTCATGGGATGTTTGTTAGTGCATCTTCAGAAAGTCATTTTGTATTTCATGCATGACTAGGTTCTAGGTATGAAGATAATCAGGATTGAAAATCGTGGTGCCAAATTTCTAGTTTCAATAAATGTTTTTCCCCGTTTTAACATTTATCAATTCTCTTGATTTCTTTTATAGGTTTGTTATCTATGATAATTGGTTATCTCCATGAAAATTTCCTTGTTTCCATGTCTTGATTTATAATCCAGCTCGTAAAGCTAAATCTTCAACCGGATGCAAAAGTTTCTTATGTTGAAGTTCTCGAAAGGTATGTCAATTTGGGGCCAATTGTCGAATTTGCATCGTTGACTTCGAGAGGCAAGGGCAAGGTCAGGTTGTAACTTGCTCAGGAGCTTACAATGACGATTCTTTTCGGATCATATGTAATCGAATTGGAATAAATGAGCAGATATATACCAGTGCATTTTGTTTTATCGAGAATTTATTTGCCACTTTAACTTTCTCATCACATGCTGTATTTGCCTATTTTGTGTGGAGTACTCATGAAACAAGCTTTGTATATTAAACTGATTACAAATATGAGTTGTTGTAGGGTGCATAATCTCTTTACAATATCAGCTCATCTTCTCTATGCATTTCTTTTGTCAACAAACAAAGTACTATCTTCCGATCGAACCATTTCAGCATGCAAGGTTTTACCTTGGATTTGGAAGATGCAACTGGATAAGCAATCAAAAGAGATGTGAATGTTCATTGCATGTATGCCACCTCTTTCCCAACCTCTCATCCCAGTATTTTACCCCAAATGTATTAGATTTCTCAGAGAAGTGGGAAGCTCATCCCAGTTTTTTACCCCAAAGTTATTTGATTTCTCAGAGAAGTGGGAAGCTCGTCCCATTCCCGAAAAGTCGGTTTCAACTTTTTATTGCGGTCCTTTCTGCCACAAATCACTTTGCAGAGCGCATGACAATAAGAAAGACATGCATGCAATCCGCGGCAGTCAAGTCCTCAAAGTAGCTGTTAGGTTCTTTATTGCCTTGGCGAGCCATCATTTTATTTTAATAGCTCTCTCTCATCTGACTATTTATTCATACCACATCTATTGACAAACTTCAATACACAATGATCGAGGGTTAATTGTACATGGAGAAATTAGCTTAAAGTTTCTTGACAAGTTGGGACTTGGCAAAAGTGGTCAACAATGTCACTGGATGCTTGTATGCAATGCAACACGTGCTGGTTGATGAGTTGAGAATCCCCCTAACCAGTATCAATTGGCTAGCAAAGGGCTAGTTCGAAATCATCATGGTATATGGCTGAAGATGTACCCTACCCTTTGTGGAATCATTGCAAAATAGTACGGCACTTGAATTGCAAAGAAAGTTATGGGCTTTGATCCTTGATTGGTTTATAAACTTAATTTTATTTTAGAATCATAAAACTGGTGTTGTACGTAGAAAGATATAAATTCTGTGTTTTACAATGGGATTCCGAGGCTGCAGAGGTTGTTACAAGGTGTGAGAGCTAGACTTTTTAAACACTGGATGGTTAATCTTATGAAATATTGTTTGTTGCTTGCTTGCATTTATACACATTGCTTGAATTTGACAATAGTTACATACTTGAACCACATGCTGGTTCTGCACTGAGGTTTCCTGTAATGCATTGACCTGAAGTCATTTTATAGACAATCCACATGTGGCCACATGATTGATATTTTCTTTTAGGATATTCAGTGTCATTACTTTGAATTTGGTGTAATCATCAATTCATCATCCATTTTTACTAAAAGGAATTTGCTGCTTTGTTGGTGGGGCATCCATTATTTAACAGAGCAATGGGGGATGTTTCAGATCGAATAGGTCGTCCTACTGACAATTGGCAGGTAGCTTAGTAATTCTCTGGAATTTTCCCGTTGTGATAGCGATCTTGTTTTTTTTTAAAAAAATAAATAAATAAATTTGACTGTTTACGACTTTGTGGATGTGGATTTTCTTTCCTGGTAGTTTGGTGTAATAGATCCAGATTGCAGATTGATTGGACTACATCTATACGACGGCTTATTCAAGGTAATCTTAGCAATTTTTACTTTTTCAGATTTATTCCAATCGAAGTTTCAATTTTTTCTTCCACATGCTCTCATTAGATTACCTTGGATTCTTTTTTTAAAAATTTAAGGTTATTCCATTTGATAACAAAGGCCAGCTCAAAGAAGCGTTCAATATCAGGTAAATTTTCTGCTTTTTTTTCCTATTGCAGACAGTAGCAAGTCACTTTCCCAAAAGTAAAGCTGGTGTCTGTTATTCCTAAAAGGATATATGATGTGGCTGTTGTGTATAACTGTATATCTGTCATTTCTCTTATCAGCTATCCTTGAATTCTTGCCTATGTATTGTTGACGCCCAGTTGCTAATTCCAAACATTGCACTTTGTTTTTTAGAAAAGAGGGTAGATGAAACCTGTGTGATCTATTTCGAAGTTTTTTTGTTTTGTCAGTTTCCTGTTTCTAGGTCGAGGTTCTTATATCTACATCTTATTTTCTCTTTCTGAAAATTACGTTCGAGCTAGTTGAACTATATTCCTATTGGATTTCCTTATCATATATTTCAAATTTCAAAACAAAACTATAGCATTTCAGAATTATTAGATCGACTTTGTTTTACCAGAGAATGATTCATCGTGAGAAGTGATTTTTTTCGTATAGCAAACTCTATTAGCAATCTCTACTTCCGCTAAGTTCTGATGCTGCAGATCTTCATTACCAAGGGAAGCTATAATTTTTCTGCACTGTTGTAAGCATTGAATAACGATGTCGAACTGATTATTCTGAAATGCTATGGTGTCGTTTTTCTCCTGTTTTTCCTCTGCAGCAAGCTTGCTAACTATATCCTTGCTGTTTCTTCAGGCTCGAGGAACTTCAGGTTTTGGATATCAAATTTTTGTATGGATGCGCCAAGCCAACCATTGTTGTACTTTACCAGGTTTTGATTTACAATTTATAAATAGAAACTTGAGTTTTGTATCCGATCTTTATCTTCTTGTCATAAGTTGATGAAGCTATTTGCTTAACTCATTTAAGTTGCCTGGGGCCAACCATTTTTTTTTTGTTTCTGGAGGATTGTATCTTAAGTTCTCTGTCATTGCTTCATAATGATGTAATTTTTCCTTTCACGATATACTAATGAGGTATTGTTGATTTTGTTTCAATTTGAAGCATATTCTTGAATTTTTTCAGAATGATTTGATTACCACGTATCACCACCTTGATTTACAGGATAACAAGGATGCCCGTCACGTGAAAACATATGAGGTGACTTTGAAGGACAAAGATTTTGTTGAGGGGCCAAGGTCTCAGAATAATCTTGATAACGGTGCAGATTTGTTAATTCCAGTGCCACCTCCTTTCTGTGGTGTTCTAATTATCGGTGAAGAAACAATCGTGTATTGCAGTGCCTCAGCTTTCAAAGCAATCCCAATTACACCTGTAGGCTACATAAATATTTTGCTAAACCATTTTAATCATTATCTTTGATTCATGTTTATGCGGTCTCTTTGAAGTCTATTACAAGATCTTATGGGAGAGTTGACACCAACGGTTCACGCTACTTACTAGGGGATCACAATGGACTTCTGCACCTACTTGTCATAACCCATGAAAAGGAAAAGTGAGTTGGTTTTCTGTTCCATTATTTCAATTTAAGTGATGTTTTTTTGGCAAATATATCGACACGACTAAATGGTTTTTCCATTTCTAATCTTCCAGAGTAACAGGACTCAAAATTGATCTCCTGGGCGAGACATCTGTTGCATCATCAATTTCCTATCTTGATAATGCAGTTGTTTTTGTTGGCTCAAGTTATGGCGACTCACAGGTATGCATACAATTTCTCCTTTCAATCATCTCCATCTTTTATCCCCATATGAGTTTGATTTTACTTTCAAGTATCTTATGTATAATATTGTACTCCCTCCGTCCGGATTATATCTGTCTGTTTTTGCACACAAATTAAGAAAAATAAGTGGAAAAACAAATTATATATAAGCTTTTTATTTTATTTCTGTTTAATTCATTTTGAAAAGGGTTGCTACATTTTTCAAGATGTAGCTAATAGGTGTATATAAGTATATTAGTAAAAGATTAGAAAAATATTGTTAAATATAGTACAAGCTTTATATATTTGGTACAAACAAAAAAGGAAACACGACCTATTTAATAGTTGTGATAGCATATGACCTGTATAACTGCACTATCTCGTCGGTTTGATATTTCCTTATCAAGTTCATCATGTTTCTCTTGACGTAGGAGGGTGTTGTCTTGTGCTTTATGTATTAGTGAAGTGATTCCATCTATCCAGAACATTGCTTTGGTAGATTTGTAGCAAGTATATCTTCCCCAATCTTTATTTTTTCTCATTTTTTTTGTGGGGGTTTTTTCTAGTTTTTTTATACATTAGATTAGATGGTTTATGCTCTCCACCTTCTTGTTTTTAATATTTTTACAAGCTGTTGCTTGATATGAGAATTTATTACCCTTCTTCTGTTGTAGATGCCTTGCAGTTTCATAGAATGATGGTGTTTCTTTCCATTGTCGTTATCGATTATGATGAATTGAGAGAGAGGATTTAATTTGATTGTTTGATGTATTTTGAATAATGGTAGATATTATCATGCTATAGTGTTGTGTTTTTGGTTGTATGATAGAACTTCATTGTATGTCGTGGAGATTGTTTTGTGCTTTTAGTTTGATTAATAAAACAAGCAAATAGAAAGTTTTACTCTAGAAATACTTGCTGAAAGAAACTCCAGTTTCATGGGATGTTTCTTAGCGCATCTTCAGAAAGCCATTTTATATTTCATGCATGACTAGGTTCTAGGTACGAAGATAATCAAGATTGAAAAATCGTGGTGCCTAACTTCTGGTTTCAATTAATGTTTTTTCCTGTTTTTTTTTTTTTTTTTTTTGATAAGAAACGTAAGATATTATATAAATAATATAAGATTGATTACAAAGGTGAACCAGTGGTCCACAGCTAGTACTAATCTATTACGAGAAAACAAACTACTTCAATACTAAACTCCAATCTTTATACAAATCTGAAATCACAAACGATCGGAATTCTGATAAATTATGTAACCAAGCTGCTACTGTTAACTTAATCCTGTCCCAAACTTCTCCAACCGAAACTTCTTTATCCTCGAAGATCCTGCTATTCCTTTCCAACCAAACTGACCAACAAACGCAATGAGTTATAGCTGCCCACAGACCATTTGTTGGCCTTTCACCATATATAAATTAATTATGAACTGTGCAGGCTACTTCAATCTCAGTCAGATTGGTCATTTCTACCTCTAGAGAACTCCGACATGAATGGTTTGCTCCAGCAGGGCACTCAATCAATGTTGCCACGGCCAATGCCACTCAGGTAAGCTCGAATGCTTCAGTTTTAGTATCAATTTGCAGCGAATGTCTCTAAAAATTTGTAAAGAACGCGTGTCAAAATTAATTCTCACAGATTATGTGTAGTAATTACGGTTAGCTGGATTACTTACTAACTGGAGAAGTTTTTTGAAACATGCACCTGGGTTTTCTCTATGATTCTGCTCTTGATTGATGCAGTCTTCTGAAGCACCACTTGTGATATTGGCTGGTTTGGTTTGGTTTGGTTTGCTTGAGTTCTTTCAGCTTACTTGACATTTGCCTTTCACAGGTTTTACTGGCTCTTGGTGGTGGCCATTTGATCTACTTGGAAATTGGTGACCGAGTGTTGACTGGATATAAATCCAATTGGTGACAATCCAAATTATAGTCACTTAGCAGTAGTGGGTATGTGGACAGATATAAGTGTCCGGATATTTTCACTTCCTGATTTAAACCTGGTTACGAAAGAACCTTTGGGAGGGGAGATAATTCCTCGTTCTGTACTGTTATGTACTTTTGAAGGGGTGAGTTTGGTTCTTACTTTTGTTGATTTTGTTTTTATGTGGCATGGTCTTTTTCGTGAATGAATTCTTTTGGAATTTAAGGCTTTTAGTAGGATATTGATACTCAGTTGGTACTCCAGGATCATGAACTGGGTGTCCTTTGCGATTTTGGGATAAAAGTTGACCATTTCTGTGCATATTTTAGGGTTTAATTCCTGTGATGCATGAATGAGATTTTTTTTATATATAAAAATGTTTTAGGCCCAGGTGGTTTGAGAATTTTGGTCTTTGAAAGCACAGTTTACCCCTGCAGATAATCTTTCCTCTCTTTCTTCAAATCAACTCTTCTTCAAATTGATTCGTATATGAGGTTCTTTTGTTAGATGCAAGAGAGATGCTATGCCATTGTGAGGGTTATCTAAAACATCTTATCATTCTTCAGTTTTTCTTTTGAATATGTAATGATTGTAGAAGTTATGAATCAGAATTCAATACTCGCTACTGCTGCTTTCTGTGAAAGTTAACCCAAGTTCTTAGTCAAAGTTTTATTTAATTAGGCTCAGAGTTAAATCCGTGCTTGCAAGGAATGAGTGTTTTTGAGATATTAAACTAATAGCAAGTCAAGTTGGCTTAAAGTCACACTGTTGGATGCATTGTAATTTCAGATGTCTTACTTGTTATGTGCTCTTGGGGATGGACATCTCTTGAATTTTGTGTTAAACACTAGCACCGGGGAGCTGGCTGACAGGAAAAAAGTGTCTCTTGGGACGCAACCGATTACGCTGCGGACTTTCTCGTCAAAGAATGCCACACATGTTTTTGCTGCTTCTGATAGACCGACTGTAATTCACAGCAGTAACAAGAAATTGCTTTACAGTAATGAAAATCTAAAAGAAGTCAGTCTAATGTGCCCCTTCAATTCTGCTTCTTTCCCCGACAGGTAAATATTATCCGATTTTTGTATTATGGTTTGATAAGCCTTGATTTAAGTTCTGAATTATAAATTAGAATCAGCTAGCCTGCATTTTTGGTGGGGGCTTACTTGTAAAATATTTACTACTTCCGATCGAGTGGGGAGATAGATTTTACATTTGATTTTGTAGAGTTAGTATTGCTAGTCCACAGCCTTTTCTTCGCCGTATGGAATGAGTGGTGGTACAGTGAGAGAGAGTCTATCCTAGCATCGATACCTAAGCTAAAGTCCCATGCTTCCCCGTATTCACTAAATAAATGAATTGTGAATTTGTCAAGTGAGTGGTATGTGCCTTCCTTCAACTTCATGACTGAGGATATGTATAATTTTCTTGACAAGTGATAACTCGTCCCACTCATGAGATCATGAGTTTTCTCCATCGTGGATTGATTTGAGGATGGAGAGTATGGGATTATTTTTTTGTAGATGTGTGCACAAGCAGTTGACCTCTACTAAGTGAATTTAACAATGAGAAGAAATCTTGTGTTTACAGCCTTGCAATTGCTAAAGAGTGAACTCACCATTGGCACCATTGATGACATTCAAAAGCTTCACATACGCTCTATTCCACTTAGGGAGCATGCACGACGAATATGCCATCAGGAACAGACTCGTACCTTTGCAATATGCAGTTTAAAGCATAACCAGTCAAGTGCAGAAGACTTTGAAGTTCACTTCATCCGTTTGTTGGATGATCAGACTTTTGATTTCATTTCAACTTATCAACTCGATCAGTTTGAATGTGGTTGCTCCATTCTTAGCTGCTCCTTCTCTGATGACAGTAACGTATATTACTGTGTCGGGACTGCATATGTCATGCCAGAAGAGAATGAGCCTACAAAAGTAAGATGCAAATATTATATGTATGCGTGTCTGCTGAATATCAGTTTTTTGGTTCTGCACTTGTCCCTTTTATTTAATCATTTATATAGGATTCTGGTGGCCTGGGTTTTACTGGAAAGTGCATGATGGTGAAATGGTTCTATTATGTTCACTAGATTTCATCAACACCATCCAATTAATTGTGGCTCATGAGTTTTTACTTCTCTACAGTAAACTAATTGCACCTTCCATGTATATATATTTTTTAACTGTACACTATCGCATTTGTAGACATAATCAAAGCAGTGTTTCTCCAACGTTTTTGAAAACTCAACTCAGGCGAGTCACAAAACCATTCTCAACTTTCTCTTTTTTTGTTTAAATGACTGCAAGGCCGCATCCTTGTTTTTGCTGTAGAAGATGGAAAACTTCAGCTAATTGCTGAAATAGAAACTAAAGGGGCTGTTTACTCTCTTAATGCCTTCAATGGGAAGCTTCTAGCTGCCATTAATCAGAAGATTCAGTTGTACAAGTGGATGCTTCGTGATGATGGTTCTCGTGAGTTGCAATCTGAATGTGGACATCATGGACACATACTTGCTCTGTATGTACAAACAAGAGGAGATTTTATTGTTGTAGGTGACCTGATGAAATCAATCTCTCTGCTGATTTACAAGGTAAATATTTGCAATCTCAAGGACTGTATCGTCTTTCAGGATTTATATTTTCCATCTTGCAGCATCTAGATTCTATTCAACCTCTTGTCTTTATGGCATCTTTTTCCAACTACATGATTCCCATTAGAGCCCTCTAGAAATATACATTTTTTTTTAGAATTTCTACAGAAATAATGTTTGTAATCTCCTAATTGTTTATGATGTTAATATCTGTGTCACTTTCTTCAACTCATTTATTTGTGTTTTCTTCTGCTTAGCTATCAACCTCTATAAACACATTTTGTTTAAAATCCCTGTCAATTTTATTCTGATTTGTCTAAAATTCTCCGATTTCTGTTTTCAGCACGAGGAAGGCGCTATTGAGGAGCGAGCCCGTGACTACAACGCAAACTGGATGTCAGCAGTCGAGATTCTAGATGATGAAATATACCTCGGCGCTGAAAATAATTTTAACCTCTTCACTGTCCGCAAAAACAGTGAAGGAGCCACCGATGAGGAGCGGGGACGCCTTGAGGTTGTTGGTGAATACCACCTAGGTGAATTTGTTAATCGGTTTCGTCATGGTTCTCTCGTCATGCGATTGCCAGATTCCGACATTGGCCAGATCCCGACTGTCATTTTTGGAACCGTCAATGGAGTCATTGGGGTCATCGCTTCCCTCCCTCATGATCAATATGTCTTCCTGGAGAAGTTGTTAGATGCACCTGAGGAAAGTGATCAAAGGGGTGGGAAGATTTAGTCATGAGCAGTGGAGGTCATTCTACAATGAGAAGAAGACCGTCGATTCTAAAAACTTTTTGGACGGAGGATCTGATTGAGTCGTTCCTTGATCTTGGTCGGAACCGGATGGAGGAGATTTCAAGAGCAATGAGTATTCCGGTGGAGGAACTAATGAAGAGAGTTGAAGAATTGACTAGGTTACACTAACTTCATTCTTCAACTTTAATGCTGAGTTCTGCATGGTTAAAGTGTGCCCATAAATTATTTTCCTTCCGGTTTCTCAGAGTCCCGAAACCTGCACGACTTAGCCTGTTTTTCAGCCTCCATGTATGATTATGTCAGTGGCAAAGACGCGTTATTTATTGTGTAAGTAACCACCATCTGTTTCTGCAACAACTTTTCGAATCTTTCTAAAAATATTATTCGAAATATGATGGACAATATGAGCCCTTTCCTGCCATTCGTCATTTGTTGGTGTGAAGTTTGTGTAAAAAATTTATGAACAATATGATTGGAACTTTGTATGATCAAAGGCTCATGAGGGCCCTGTCTACTTTTCAAATGGAGAGTCCTACGGCAATGAATTCAAAGCAAGCAGCTTGTACAGAATGTGTAATTAAAGCATTGTATTGTGGTGATGCTGGTAGATTCTAACTCTTAAAAATCAAGCTATATAAACCTTGTTCCTGATATTAGTGTTAATAAACTAGAACTGATTTTAGGTAATTAAAGGTAATGCAAATACAATTTCACAAATGAAAACAATATGAAGTAAATATTTTTTTTTACGATTTTCGGGTCACTTCAGATGTTATTTGTACTAAAGTAACAGCCAAAACAAAAGGTTTTAAAAAATGGTTTTAAAAAACATATTTTTCTTTTATTACACATCAATATTGATGAATGATGATGACGTTCACCGGTTGTTCTTTGATTTGAATTTAATGCAGAGAGACGATATCAATCAGAAAAACGGTATCAATCAGTAATTTTTTTTTTTTTAAGACGGTATCAATCAGTAATTTTTTTTTTTTTTAAGTACAACAGGGCCTCAGTCTTAACCAAGATTCTAAAAAACGCGAAACACGTTGAAACTTGGAGATCAAGTTTCAAGTTTTTCAAGTTTAAACGAGATTACTACGAGTTTAAACGCAAAAAAAAGTTTTCAATTTTTATTAAAATTTTAATTATATTAATTCAAATAATAAATAAAATAATAAAATTACCATAAATTTAAGATTAAACGAATAAATTTCAAGTTTTAAATAACATAAAAGTATTAAAATTATATTAATTAATATTTTCCTACATATCTAAAAACTAATATAATAAAAATAAGTTCATTATCAATTAATAATAGATTCTAAAAAGTAAAAGTCATGCTTCAAGCTTTTTAACTTTAAGCGGTATTAATACGGGGTTAAACATAAAAAAACGTTTTTAATTTAAACTAAAATTTTAAATATCTCACACAAATTAACGGAGTAAATAATGCATAAATATAATAAATGTAAGTGTAATGCATTGATTTTTTGCCAAAATCTAATTCAATTTATTATATCCTTCATTTATATAAATTGTCATCAAATACAAACTCAATTTAACTGGATTACTTTAAAATATTAGCATTAATATTACTCAATATGTACTGCATACTCATCATTGCTACACTTAACTATCCAATATTGTACATTTTTTACATTGCTAGCATTACTTACTAATAAATTTGATAATTTCTGTTCTTTATTCGTCTTATTAATCAATTTTGGTATTTTAAAAAATCGCACTTAAGAGTATTTAATGACACTTAATATGGTCAACATGTGTTTGATCGTTTTTTAAGGTTTTTAGCCGAAGCGAGACGTTTTGGGAAATTTTCAATTTTAAACGAGGTTTAATCAAGTTTTTTAGAACACTGGTCTTAACCACTAAGTCAAGACCTCATTTACAATCAGTAACCTTTTGAATGATTCAAATATTAGCAGTTGTCAGGGATGAAGCCTACATTAAATAATGAGTGACTAAATTTTTTTTTGAAAACTGTGTAAAAATAAAATTCACATAATAAAAATATATCAAAAACAACAAATCAATTTGGACTAAGCTAAAATCAAATTGGGGCAGGGAGATAAAAAAAATTTTAATTAAAAAATGAATATGGATCTAATATTTATTCTAATTTGGGCCAAAGTAGGTAGCCCAGGCCTGCCTGCCTGCCACCCCCTATCCGCCTCTGGTTCTCGTTTATTTCTTGTTCCACCGTGTTCTAGCCTCTGGGGATATTTTTCCGTTCCAAGATTTTATCATGCAGGCCAGAGAAGAATTTAATTTCTAAGAGGGGTTCTCGTGAAATAAATATATTTACATGTACGATGCAGTTCTTATGATGACAAGAAGATTGACGTGCAGGTTCTCGAAATTATTGTTATTATTGTAAATACACCTGTATTTTAGTTTTTTTCCTCGACTCCTTCAGGTCACTTTCAACATCGATCTGCTGCGATTTCGTGGATTTTGGTTTGAATGTTCAGCTGAATTGTCGTTGGCACGTTGGATTTTGCGGTTTTTATTGGCGGAACAAGTGATGGGTGTAGCAGACCCCTGTCCAGCAAATGATGTTGTAAAATGTTGAAGGTGGGAGAAATGCAATCTATATGTGGATTAGTGTCTATTTCTTCATCAAATGTGATCTCTACGCTTTTGGGTTCGGATGTTGTGCGTTGTTCTTGTTCCTGATTTTGGTTGTGCGTTTTCAGCGTTCATAACTTTGCTAATACTTGCCATTTTTGTTCCAGATATAATCATGAATTAATTGGTGTGGTTGTGCTGGGTCCTCTCGAAGTTGAAATTTCTAAGAAATAGATGGATTTTGATGTGCCTCCCCTTTTTCTGTAGTTTTATCACAGTGTTGTTGTGAGAAATGGATCGGAGTGAGATTTAGCCTATGCTTAGGCATTTTATTTGTTTGTTTGGATTGTTAGCAAGCATGAAGAGGTTTAAAGGCGAGTCTCCCAGTTCAAGGAGGTTCAAACTATCATACCTTTTATGGGGGACAACGACATTGTATTTAATTCTTATTTTCCTCAAGTTTCCTCAATTTTTGAAGAGCGCCGCAGTTTTTAGTGGTAATGATTTTGATGGAGACTTTGTTGGATTGTCCAAAGTGGAGGACAATGATGTAGAATTTAGTAAATCACAATCGACATCAATGTTCTCTGACGGGCTTCACCTAATGTTACAAAATAATGAAAATCAAGATCCTTGGGTAAGGTTTGGCAAAATAGTCTCACTAGATAAGGAAGATGTTCATTGTTCACCCACGGACAAAGCAAATGTAGCCACTATATGGTCGAATAACTGCTGAAACTTTGAGGCGAATTAATAGTCCCAATAACCTGAATATTTTGGAAAGAATGGCATATGAGGCTTGGACTTTGGGGTTGAAGGCTTGGGAAGAAGTAGATAAATATGGTGACAAGGAGATTAAAATGGGCACCGTACTTGAAGGGAAACCTGAAACATGTCCTTCATGGGTTTTAATGGATGGAGAAGAATTGGCAAAAAAAAGATCTTGTTATGTTCCTACCATGTGGTCTTGCTGCAGGTTCTTCTATCACGGTCATTGAAACTCCGCGCAATGCCCATCAAGAGTATGTCCCTCAGCTTGCAAAGTTGAGGCCTGATGAAGCATTGGTTATGGTTTCGCAGTTCATGGTTGAACTGCAAGGATTAAAGGTCGTGGATGGGGAGGAACCTCCTAAGATTTTGCATCTGAATCCTCGACTTAAAGGTGATTGGAGCCATCGGCCAGTAATGGAACACAATACATGTTATAGAATGCAGTGGGGAACAGCCCAGAGGTGTGATGGCTTAGCATCCAAAGAGGATGAGGATATGTTGAGTAAGCTTATGTTTTTTGTTCTTTGTTTAGTCATTTATTTGATACTATTGGATGTCTTATTTTTCCAAGTTTGAAGAATATTTGGACTTTTCATCATGATACTGATTTCACTCTCTAATGCATTAATACAATCAAATTGTGAGATTTCTGGCATCAATTCATATATTTTTGGTAAGGGGCAGCAAAATATAAATTCTGAAATGCTGCTTTCATTTTATGCCTAAAAATATTAGAATTTGTTATGGCTGTGTTGCCGGTTATCGGAGGAGAAAACATCAATTGATGCATGCATGGGCAGTTTTTTTCCTTTTGTGTGTGTGGAAAATGGTGTATATGGAATGATGTGTTCTACAACTTGTATTGTAGTTTTTTTTTAATGTGAATCTTTTCTTTGTATCTTGCTGAGTGGGTCCACCTCTCATACCAATTGCGAGTTGCGAGTCTTTTGTGGTATGCCATTTGTATTGGTTAGTCAGTTGATAACCATCGTAATGCTCCTCATCTACTATGCCCGTTCTTTTCTATTGATTTTGTACTTAGTGATGCAGTCATGGTTGATCTTATGAAAAATTGCACTTTTTTCTTGGCAGTTGACGGGTATTTGAAATGTGAAAAATGGATGTGCAATGATATCATAGATACAAAAGAGTCCAAAATATTTTCATGGTTTCAACGGTTCATAGGACGTGAAAAAAAACCGGAAGTAACCTGGCCATTTCCTTTCCAGGAGGGCAGAATGTTTGTTTTGACCATACGTGTTGGAGTTGATGGATACCACATAAATGTTGGGGGTCGTCATGTGACATCATTCCCATAACGAATGGTAAGTTTGTTTGCAATTTTGATTGGATTACATCTGTAAACACTTTTAGTTGATCTCTGCACGTCAGTTTTCATGACAACAAGCAAAAAAACAGACATAAATGAGCTAAAACTGAGTTATTAAATGTCTTCCATAAATCCTCTAATATATTCTTCTTTAGTATGTTTATGACCGCCTAGACTTTATACTGCTAATTGATTCAGAATATGTAGTATTTGCCTATTCGGTGTGGAGACTGCTCATTAAACAAGTTTTGCATATGAAACTTATTACAAATATGAGTTGTTGTAGGGTGCATAATCTCTTGATAGATATCAGCTCATCATTTCTATATATTTTTTTGGTCAACAACTATCTTCTGATTGAACCATTTCAACATGCAGTGTTTTACCCTGGAAGATGTAACCGGATTGGCAATCAAAGGAGATGTGGATGTTCATTCAGTATATGCCACCTCTCTACCAACCTCTCATCCCAGTTTTTCACCCCAAAGAGTATTAGATTTCTCAGAGAAGTGGAAAGCTCATCCCATACCTGAAAGTCAGTTTCAACTTTTTATTGGGGTTCTTTATGCCACAAATCACTTTGCAGAGCGCATGGCAATAAAAAAGACATGGATGCAATCTGTGGCAGTCAAGTCCTCTAAAGTAGTTGTTAGGTTCTTTGTTGCCTTGGTGAGCCATCATTTTATTTTAATAGCTCCCTCTTTTTTGACTATTTTTTCTAATCTTTTTTTTTCCATTTGTACAAGTGTCTCTCTGATCTCCCAAGCTTCTCTGCTCCCTCCCTCCTTCCCTTTCATAATTATTACTGTCCAGTGACTTGCAAAAGCGCACTTACAAAAAGATAGGGGTTTCTGGAACTGTTGCATGTCTTAAAAGGAGTGGTATGCTCAATTGCTAATTACTTATATTTGAACTACTCTTTTAAATATCTCACTTCTTCAATTGTTCCTATGAATTTCCCAGTGGTTGGGATTATATTGATATTAACTTTATTTTTTTGGCAGATCTTAATTTTACTTTCTAATATATGATTTTGGCATGCACTTTAAAATTTTGGCCACGATGTGTGGATATAGAGCAAAATATTAGGATCCTAATTATTTACACTATTTAAAACAATCATGATTACATGTAAAAATTATATTGAACAAAAGATATGTGTTGTAAGGATGTTGCTGTTGCAAATAATAATCATATTTTATGTTGCAAATTTTTTAAATTTGGTAAACTCATAATGAAAAAAATGTTGAACATATGTTGTCTAGGACATCATCTCCTATTGAGACAACAGGAAGAGAAAAAAAACTGTAGTTATATTTTATGATTATTCTTTTGGTGTCAGATTTATGATTGTCAAATGTTATGGGGCCTTGGAGTGGCTTTTTGTCCATGGATTCTCACATGCTTGATGGTCTCGATTTCACATTGTATACGTAGACCCGAACATAAATATGTACTCAGTAACTGGAGGTTGGCCCACTAAAGATTATCATATATTCATATGTAGAATACAAGGAGTAAAGTGAATGCAATTTTGAAGAAAGAGTCAGCTTACTTCGGTGATATAGAGATTTTGCCATTCATGGATCGGTATGAGCTGGTGGTTCTCAAAACTATCGCCATTTCTGAGTATGGGGTATGCTTAGCTGCACTTCTTGTACTCCTGAATACAACGACATCGCATCTGAGGCACCTCTCCTTGTACGACCTTTTCCCCATTTTTTGCAGCTATTTAAGATGGAGGATGTTAGTATGGGAATGTGGGTCGAGCAGTTCAACACCACGAAGCACGTACATTATTCTCATAACTGGAAATTTTGCCAGTACGGATGCATGGAAGACTATTACACTGCACATTACCAGTCCCCGCGACAGATGATATGTCTTTGGGACAATCTGTTGAAGGGCAGGGCACATTGCTCCACGAAGCACATACATTATTCTCATAACTAGAAATTTTGCCAGTACGGATGCATGTAAGACTATTACACTGCACATTACCAGTCCCCGCGACAGATGATATGTCTTTGGGACAATCTGTTGAAGGGCAGGGCAAATTGCTGCAATTATTGAACCAGGACATAATGTTGCAGTCCAAAATTCATGTGAATTATATTTTTCCAGCACTGGGGTGCTTTGTAGACGAGTTCAGGTGTGTTGCCATATAATTTTGTCTATAAGAAGGAAGAGGCATTGTGATTTGTTTGATCAAGGCGAGGTCTGTAACACGAGTATATGGTTCTCTAGTCGTCTATATGTTATGAAGTTGTAAAGCGGGTTAGGTTGCCATCGACTTTGCAATGTGCCTCTCTACACACGCTGGTTGGGGTTTTATTAGATCCGTTATTTTTGAAACTTGATCATTATAATCCAATTATAGAGTTGGTTTTTTTATATTTATATTTTAAGCTCGAATTATTTGGGCATTTCCATATTATGAAAAAACCAACAAGAAGGAAATATCATAAAAAATGGCCACAAAAAATGCAATTAATCACCACTGTCCACTTCAACCTGCTAGCCACCGACAAAAACCTACTTCCGACTAAGATTTCAGAACCAACCCTCATCAAAAAAAATCAAACAAGGCAACAAAGCTGGCTATCAATCCATGTCAAGTATGTTGGCAGTATAAACTGGATGTCCTTTGCCTTTATGATTTTGGGATAAAAGTTGACAATTTCTGGGCATATTTTAGGGTTTAATTCCTGTTATGCATGAATGAGTAATTTTATTTATAAAAACGTTTTAGGCAAGGTGGTTCACTGGTTTGAGAATTTTGCTATTTGAAAGCACAATTTACCCTTGCAGATAGTCTTTACCCTCTTTCTTCAAATCAATTCTTCTTCAAATTGATTCATGTAAGAGGTTCTTCTGTTAGAAGCAAGAGAGAGGCTATTCCATTGTGAGGGATATCTAGTACATCTTATCATTCTTCAGTTTTTCTTTTGAATATGTAATGACTGCATAAGTTTTGAATTAGAATTCAATACTTGCTAGTGCTGCTTTCTATAAAATTGAACCCAAATTCTTAGTCAGAGTTTTAGTTAATCAAGTGTACTTGCAAGGCATGAGTGTTTGAAATATCTAACTGATAGCAAGTCAAGTTGGGCTAAATCACACCATTGGATGCATAGTAATTTCAAATGTGTTGTTATGTGCTCTTAGGATGTACATCTTTTGAATTTCGTGTTAAACACTGGTACTGGGGAGCTGGCTAACAGGAAAAAAGTGTATCTTGGGACGCAACCGATTACGCTGCGGACTTTCTCGTCAAAGAGTGCCACACATGTTTTTGCTGCTTCTGATAGACCGATTGTCATTTACAGCAGTAACAAGAAATTGCTTTACAGTAATGTGAGTCTAAAAGAAATCAGTCTAATGTGCCATTTCAATTTTTGCTGCTTTCCCTAACACATAAATATTTCCCGATTCTTGTAGTATGGTTTGAGAACCCTTGATTTAAGTTCTGAATTGTGAATTAAAAGAATTTAGCCTGCATTTTTTGGTGGTCCACCAAAATGATTGTTGGTTTTTTTTTTTTTTTTTTTTTTGAGGAAATGTTCACATCCATTGAAACATCAACATATGTTGATTTAGAACCTTTTGAATATGTGTTTATATTTACATACTAATTACGACATTTAAGTTATTTTCGGTTGGCCAGAATTTTTTTGACAGCCATTTTTCATTATATGTGTTGATTAGTGTTGTTGGAGAGGAATGAGAGACATTTTTCCAATTTGGACGGGACGCGAGAATGAGAGACATTTTGTAATTATTCCTCGTATTAATATAATATATTATTGCTTCTTATACATAAAAAAGCTAATTAGGACATTTAGTTTTGTGCGAAGCTACTTATGTTATTTATTACTTCCGATTAAGTGGAGAGAGATTTACATGTGATTTGGTAGAGTTAGTATTGCTTGTCCACGGCCTTCTCTTCACCATATGGAGTGAGTAGTGGTATAGTGAGAAAAGGAGTTTAACGTAGCCTTGATAAGGAAGAGTTGACACCGATGGTTCCCGCTACTTACTAGGGGATCACAATGGACTTCTACACTACTTGTCATAACCCATGAAAATGAAAAGTGAGTTTTTATCTGTTCTATTATTTCGGTGAGTGATGTTGGTTTTTTTTGGCAAATATATTGACATGTCTTAATGGTTTTTCCATTTCTATTCTTCCAGAATCCAGAGTAACATGACTTAAAATTGAGCTGCTGAGTGAGTCATCTGTTGGCGTCATCAATTTCCTATCTTGATAATGCAGTTTTTTTGTTGGCTCAAGTTATGGTGATTCGCAGGTATGCATGCAATTTCTCCTTTCAGTGTTCTCAATTTTTTTTTATTTCCATATATGTTAGATTTTAGTTTCAAGTATATTATGTATTATATTGTACTCTTTCCGTCCCAGTTATATAGAACTTTTTTTAAAAAAATTCACACAAATCAATAAAAATCATTGGAAAAACAAATTATCTACAAACTTTATATTTTATCACTATTTAATTCACTTAAAATTTGATTGCACTTTTTTTAAGACGTAGTTAATAAGGTATATTAGTAAAAGAGTAGGAAAAATATTTCTAAATATAGTACAAGCCTATATATTTTGGACAAACAAAAAAGGAAACGTGGCTTGTTTAATTAAGACGGAGGTAGTAGTTGTGATAACATATGACCTGTAAAACTGCACTATCTCCTTGGTTTTTAGAACTCGAACACAGTATTTTCATATCTGATTGATTACTGTTGCAGTGATATTCCCTTACCAAGTTCATTATGTTTCTCTTGATGTGGGACAGTGTTCTCTTATGTTTATGTGTTAGTGAAGTGATTCCTTTTATCCACAACATGGTTTGGTGGATTCGGAGCAAGTATATCTTCTCCAATCTTTATTTTTTTCTCATTTTTGTGGGGTTTTTTTTTTCTAGTTTTAGACATTAGATGGTTTATGCTCTACGCCCTTTGATTTTTAATATTTTTACAATTTGCTGCTTGATGTGAGAATTTATTTCCCTTCTTCAGATGATCTATGATCTGCCTTACAGTTTCATAGAATGAAGGTGTTTTTTTTCATTGTCATTATTGATGGAGAGAGGATTTATTTTGATTGTTTGATTTATATTTTTTTTAATAGGAAACAAGATTATATATATATATATATATATATATATAAAATTTAGTATTACATATACAAAAGCTGATAAGATATCAGCGCATGGAGCCCGTTTTCAAGACAATATCAACAAGCGGATAAGATGTATTTTGAATAATGGTAGAAAGAAACAAAAGGATCTTTGAAGATGAAGAAGATTCGATTGGAGAAAGTTGGGACAAGATTAAGCTGAGAGGATCAACTTGGTTACATAATATAAAAGAGTTTCAATCTTTGTCAATGTGAGACTTGTATAGGGATTGAAGCTTAGCATTGAGCTAAATTAAATTTCTTCCCTCTCTTGAGGATTAGTGGATCTCTGGTCCACACTTTGTATTTTATTTACGTTCTTTTTTAATAATATTTATGTTTCTGATTAAAATAAAATAAAATAATGGTAGACATTATCATGCTACAGTGTTGTGTTTTGGTTGTGTGATATGAACTTTGTTGCATGACATGGAGGTTGTTTTGTGTTGTTAGTTTGATTAATAGAGCAAGCAAATGGAAAGTCTTACTTTTGGAAATACTTGCTGAAAGAACTCCAGTCTCATGGAATGTTTGTTAGTGCATCTTCAGAAAGTCATTTTGTATTTCATGCATGACTAGGTTCTAGGTATGAAGATAATCAGGATTGAAAATCGTGCTGCCAAATTTCTAGTTTCAATAAATGTTTTTCCCCGTTTTAACATTTATCAATTCTCTTGATTTCTTTTATAAGTTTGTTATCTATGATAATTGGTTATTTCCATGAAAATTTCCTTGTTTCCATGTCTTGATTTATAATCCAGCTCGTAAAGCTAAATCTTCAACCGGATGCAAAAGTTTCTTATGTTGAAGTTCTCGAAAGGTATGTCAATTTGGGGCCAATTGTCGACTTTGCATCGTTGACTTAGAGAGGCAAGGGCAAGGTCAGGTTGTAACTTGCTCAGGAGCTTACAATGACGATTCTTTTCGGATCATATGTAATCGAATTGGAATAAATGAGCAGGTATGTACCAGTGCATTTTGTTTTGTCGAGAATTTATTTGCCACTTAAACTTTCTCATCACATGCTGTATTTGCCTATTTTGTGTGGAGTACTCATGAAACAAGCTTTGTATATTAAACTGATTACAAATATGAGTTGTTGTAGGGTGCATAATCTCTTTACAATATCAGTTCGTCTTCTCTATGCATTTCTTTGGTTAACAAACAAATTACTATCTTCTGATCGAACCATTTCAGTGTGCAGGGTTTTACCTTGGATTTGAAAGATGCAACTGGATAAGCAATCAAAAGAGATGTGAATGTTCATTGCATGTATGCCACCTCTTTCCCAACCTCTCATCCCAGTATTTTACCCCAAAGGTATTAGATTTCTCGGATAAGTGGGAAGCTCATCCCAGTTTTTTACCCCAAAGTTATTAGATTTCTCAGAGAAGTGGGAAGCTCATCCCATTCCCGAAAAGTCGGTTTCAACTTTTTATTGCGGTCCTTTCTGCCACAAATCACTTTGCAGAGCGCATGACAATAAGAAAGACATGCATGCAATCCGCAGCAGTCAAGTCCTCAAAGTAGCTGTTACGTTATTTATTGCCTTGGTGAGCCATCAATTTATTTTAATAGCTCTCTCTTATGTGACTATTTATTCATACCACATCTATCGACAAACTTCAATACACAATGATCGAGGGTTAAATGTATATGGAGAAATTAGCTTAAAGTTTCTTGACAAGTTGGGACTTGGCAAAAGTGGTCAACAATATCACTGGATGTTCTTATGCAATGCAACACGTGCTGGTTGATGAGTTGAGAATCCCCCTAACCAATATCAATTGGCTAGCAAAGGGCTAGTTCGAAATCATCATGGTATATGGCTGAAGATGTACCCTACCCTTTGTGGAATCATTACAAAATAGTACGACACTTGAATTGCAAAGAAAGTTACCGGCTTTGATCCTTGATTGGTTTATAAACTTAATTTTATTTTAGAATCATAAAACTGGTGTTGTACGTAGAAACTGCGGTTAAGGTTCAAGAATGATGTACTTCTATAATTATGTTAAGGATAACAATAGCATCTTAAATTGAGATATATTTTCAATTGTTGCATTTTGAGAATACATAGTTCAAGTTAATAAATACAAAAGTATATGTTTATGTCAATAAACTTAAATTGTTAAATAGCTAAAAGGCATAATCTGCATTACAAAAGGCATCATAAACATTATCTGCACTAGTGGTTATGTAGAGCATGCGCATCTGTCTTCATCCAGTGTAGCTCCAGATGTATTTTTGGTCCAATTCATTTCACTTCAGAAACTTTTCGAGAAAAAATTGAACAAACAAACCGAAACAGATCATCCACCAGAGAAGATAAATAACAGTCAAGATGGAGTTAATAAAGAAAAAAAAAATGCGTACGATATGTGAAGATAGATATAAGGTTTCATATAAGAGATGTTATCATCTTGCAGATATACGATATAGATCCAATTCGGAATGGACTTTGATTAAATCTGATCAAAAAATGTGATCTAATGGTGGTTTACCAAATGGGGAGTGATCTACCATATTAGATCGATCAGATATATCAAATTTCATCTCAAGCATATGGACACAACTATACCTGAAAAAACATTTTCAAATATTATTATAAATAAGATGGAGCATCAGAATTGAGGTTTGGTTACACAACCAGAGACTCGAAAATACATATATTTTCATCTTTTTACATATTGTTGCATATAATTTTCGTTATTCACACAAAAAAATTCAAAAACCATCTAGAAGTTCACTTGATTTTGTAATTTGAAATGCTCTTATTACGAAACTAAATTTGTTGTACTTTGAAATATGATTGCCGAATGTCATAAGTATCGTGTGTGAGTCACTCTAACCTCTATTTATATTATGTTCGTGTTTTGTTCTAGTATTTATTGCAACATATTCTACAACAACTTCTCAATAGTTTTAGATTTACATAATATTCCGACGCACTATATTTTTGCAACATTTTCTTGAATCTTAAAAAAAAAAAAAAATGGAATATGACGTGGGTAATGGAGAAATTTCACTATATTCGTTTAAAATACTAGATACCATAAAATTGAATATTAAGGTGGATATTTATATTCACATGTGAGCTTATTAAAAAATATAAACTCCACGTGATTTCATAAAAAATCTTTCATTAGAAGCATTCTTAAGTTAAGATACTCTAATTCTAAAAAAAAAAAAAAAAGGGTTAAGATGATCTAGTGTTAGATGTACTATGAGTGAGATCTCATTTTTCTGAACAATGCAAGCCATTTCCCGTATGTGAACGCTGTGAAGTCCGAGACAAAAATTTATAATATGATGGGAACATCTCACGATCAAGGTTCACCATTGCTTACTTTTCATAGGTAGCCCTGCGAGTGATGAATTCAGTGTAACAAGTTCGTGAAAAATGTGGGATTAAAATATTATAATGTGGTGCTGCTAATATTTCATTCACAAACCAGTAAACTAAATCATATAAACATTGGTTCCATCGTTAGTTTTGATATCTTCCGAATAAACAAAATCTAGGATCATTTGTCCTGAAATTTTTAACGATTATAATATCGACGGATTCGATTAGTAAAAAAACAATTTATATTTTTAATGTTGTTGACTATGTGTGAGTCTTGCAATAAATAACCTCTAACCGTTTGGTGTGAAGGATAACATATTGATTGATTAATCTATGCTATCTCCAATGCTTGTCTCAAGTTTTTTCAAGAATTGGTGTCATGCACCATTGTCTAGTTCAAGTATATTGATTTAAAATTCTTAGATTATTTATCCATTGTTATCTAATCAATGAACCAAACTAAGTATGCTAATCTTAATTTAATTATATTTTTAATAAAAAAAATTAATTTGTATATAATCTCAAATTCTTGAGGAGGGCTTAGTGAAATTAATCAAATCAAAAGTAGTGAATTTTTTATTTTTATTTTTATTTTTGACAGAATCAAAAGTAGTGAATTTGATAAATGAACATGCACACTAAAATTTCGTAAGCAGTGACGTTATCTCGCCGGATCAATCTATTATGGCGGTCAAGTCAATTGACTTTTCCTTTGAGATGAGATTTAACTAAATATTATTGTTTTGTTTTAGAACTTAGACATAGATTCCATGATTCTCTCTCTTTATTCCCCAGAGATGGCATCTCCACTCGTGTTTATTTTCCCCCACAAAATCTAGGATCACATTCCGTATATTTTCTCGTTGACTTTTGTTCATTTACACACATTCTCATTGGTGATAGCCTCGCCCGTTGTTCTTTGATTTGAATATCTGCAGAAAGACGATATTAACCAAGAATCGTTTGCCGTTAATGTATGTTTCTTGATTTTCTTCAAATTTAGTCGATCTTTTTCTTTTTATCTCACTGCAAAGATTGGTTTTTGTTTATTTCTTTTCGAACACGAGTTCTTGTTTATTTCTTATTCCACTGTGTTCTAAGGATATTTTTCCCGTTACAAGATTTGATCTAACAGGCCAGAGAAGCAAGTAATCTCTGCGACGGAGGGGTTCTCGTGAAATAAATATATTTATATGTATTATGCAGTTCTTGTGTTGACGGGAAGATTGATGTGCAGGTATGAACGGGTTTCTTTGGCGTTTCTTGCTCTAAATTGACTTTCTTCTTATTATTTTGTTTAGATACACGAACTTAAACCCAAAAATCTTCTTGCCGTCTTTTTATGTATTGAGGGAAAACACATGTGCTGAATATCTTCCTCTTTACTTGTAACTGACTCAGGATTGCATTGTGTAGAATCACTTATTTCTCTCTCAATTCACGTTTAGATGGTTTGCTCGGAAAAACAAAGAAAAATATTGTTTTGATTGACAGGTGCAAATAGATACAATCCTTTTTGGGTGTTGTGAAGTTGATTGTAATCTCATTGTCGTTTCCTATTGTAAATTTGACGGTTGACTTGGATCTTTGCAGGAACATCATTGAATCTCATTCAGTTTTACAGCTTTAGTAATCATGGCCTCAGAGTAGAGCAGCTGGCGTGACAAATATGCGTCTGCAGACCAAGTGATATAGGTGATACGGTTTTGAAATGGCATTCAAATCATTTGAATGGTATTGTAGGCCAGTGAAGAACGGGGTATGGTCAAAAGCAGTGGAAAATGCTTTTGGAGCTTATACGCCATGTGCCACAGATTCTTTGGTTATCTGCATCTCATACCTCGTAGTTTTGGGGCTGGTTTTAAATCGGTTATGGCGACTGAAGAAAGATTATTCAGTTCAGAGATTCAAGATGAGGTCAAATTACTATAACTATGTGTTGGGATTGTTGTCTGTTTGTTGCATGGCAGAAGCTTTGTTTAGATTGGTAATGGGAATTTCAGCATTTGATGTGGATGGTCAGCATGTTCTTCCACCGTATGAGGTAAAATGCTGCAAATATATCGGATTGCATTTATGAGTTTTAATTGTTATGGAATGGTTATGAATTCTTAAACTCCACCAGCAGCCAACAAACCTTCATAGCCATAGCACAGCCTTCCCAATTTATATCTTCTTCGGAATTAAAATTTAGTGATCCTGGATTCAGTTAATTTATGTTTATGGGCTAAGGTACAAGCTAATTTGGTAGAGATTTAATCTGAGTTATATCTATAAACTTTTCATTTGATTTATGAGTTTCCTAGATGTTTCACTGAATCTAAGCGTAGAGTCAGTTTTTTGACGGGGCAGCTACGCATTGTTATCTTGTTCTGGGAAATTTTATGAGTTATTCGAATAAAAATGGATATAGCAGTTCTGTTTCAGTCTTCATTAAAAAATTATATTTGGTAAACAATGCATTATTATTGTGGTTATGGTGAATATGTACATTTTCCATGCTGTATGATGCCATATCTAACATGATGAGGGGTCTTAGGATTTAATATTTCATGTGATATTTTTTGTAAATTTCGTTGGTCCTCAATCTGCAATCCCCTTGAATCAGCGCAGATGCAATGTAAGTGTCTGTACACAACTGTTATTGGTTTCACATAAAATTGGTTGAAGATATTGGGGCTTCGTGGTACCATATCCAAAATTAAATTTACTGTGGTTTGAGGGTCTTCACTTCTTTATTTGTGTTTACATAATGATATAAGAAAGATGATTTATATACTCATACTCGAGTTCCACTGATGGAGTTTAAATTTCTTCAAGATGGTTTCGCTGATGATTGAGGCTGTGGTATGGTGCTCTATGCTCGTGATGCTTGGACTAGAAACAAAGGTTTACATCCGCGAATCCCGTTGGTCTGTTAGATGTGGTGTTATATATGCTCTGGTGGGGGATGCTGTCATGCTGAATCTGGCTCTTAGTGTGAAGGATTTTTATGATTGGTTAGGTTTCCCTATATAATTTTGCACTTAAACACAAGTCGAATTCTGGATGCCTTAAATAAACTGAATTGCATACTGTACTTTTGTGTCATGGTTTTCTTCCATAGCTGCATGCACTTTTACCTAGTTAAGTTAAATATGCTGTTTTATTCCTTCTCTCCTCTCTTTGTAGGTCCGTTTTGTGTTTGTATATCAGTGGAGTTGTTGTCAAGGTACGTTTACTTAGTCTTATACCTTTTCTTATCCTCAAAGTCTTAAAACTCACTTCCCTTATGGTTTACAATAATGACCAAAGCTGAGATTGCGAAGATATTTTTAAGTGCTTGTGTTCTGCGGAGCAGTACCAACTTCTCTCTATTCTTTGGTGGCCTTGCAGGTTTTGTTTGGTGTGCTCTTATTTGTTTATATCCCTGATTTGAATCCATATCTTGGATATTTTCCCGTACAAATTGAATATGTGGACAATACTGTCTATGAAGAACTTCCGGAAGAGGAGCAAATTTGTCCGGAGAGGCGCGCCAACATATTTTCTAGTACGTAATTATTAGTTGCACACTTTATTTCTTGCTGTCACTGCCTTCATGATGTGTTTTGATATTTTTCTGATGTCTCTCTCTCTCTCTCTCTCTCACACACACACACACACACACACACACACACACATGTGTGTGTGTGTGTGTGTGCGCGCGTGCGCGTGCGTGCATTTTCTGATGTCCCTATATGTGCCTCTACTTTATTTTTGAATATTAATAAATATTATCAACCTAGAAGTGTTACTCTATGCTGTTTTATTGAACGCCTTTCCTCAACTATTATTGACTAATGACCTGTTTCTTAGAAATTACATTCGAGTGGATGAATCCAATCATGCAGTTGGGCTATAAAAGGCCTCTCACAGAGAAGGATGTCTGGAAACTTGATACATGGGATAAAACAGAAACACTCAATAACTTGTATGTGCACATATACTTCTTCCTTTACATGTGTACAGAAAACAAATTATGGCAGAATTCATTTGTTTCTCATCTACTTTCCTTGAAAGAAATTTATGGGGCAAAACATAATCCTTTGGACATATATCTTTTAGGTTCCAGAGATCTTGGGCTGTGGAGCTTCAGAGACCTAAACCTTGGCTTTTAAGAGCTTTAAATCGTGGCCTTGGAGGAAGGTAATCATGGAACACATTACCTTTTGGCTTATATCATTTGAGCCAGTCTAACACTCATTATCACGCATCTTTCTGATTTTTTAAAATGTTTCACCAACATATGTGCATTTAATTCTCAGGTTTTGGTGGGGAGGCTTCTGGAAGGTAGTTAACTGATTCTGGTTGCTCTTGTTTTATTTTTATTTCTTATCATTTTCTTTGTTGATGGAAATGTTATGCCTATTTAGTGTTAAAAAAATAATGGGATACGTTCATGACCATGACCATACTTTTTTCTTTTTGGAAACACGACCATACTTTACTATCAGCAATAACTGTGGGAAGGAAAAATTGTGGGTTCAGCCTTGCAGTAGTTGAAGGGCACAATAAATTGTTTTGCGACTTTCTCAGGACTCTTTATTGGCTATTTGGACCGAGATGTTTGAACAGGAAATGGTCTTTCAAACTTTTATTTTACTATGGGGAAGAACCTTGGTTTTTTCCTTTAAACTAATTTATAATCTTGCATTTATAAAGCTTCATTTCATATAGTTCAATCTATTACGGACATCCACTCATCCAGAACTTTGAGGTCATTTTTTCAGCAGATATTATGTTTTTACATTAGGTTCATAAAACTTAGCACATTTATTGAAATTCTTTAGTCATAACATGGTTATAATTATCTTTTTCAATTTGTAGATAGGGAATGACCTGTCACAATTTATTGGCCCCCTTATATTGAACCGACTCTTACTGGTGAGTTGTATTCTTGTAGATTCCTTGTTTTTTTACAGGTTTTGTGTATTAGTTTTCTTAAACATACCCACATCCATGTGTTTTTTTTTTTAGTGGGTTCCCTTCCCTTGCCACCCCATTTCTTATATATGTCCCTTTCCCTCGCTTTTCTTATTCGTGTTATTGGTGACATAAACAGTCGATGCAACAAGGGGATCCAGCTTGGATTGGTTACGTCTATGCGTTCTCAATTTTTGTTGGAGTGGTATGTAAAACACCCTTTCTCCTCATTTTATTATATAATGGCATAATAACTACAGATGTTTTAGCCATCTGAAGTCATGATATTCGAAGTCATTTGCTGTTTGCTTGGAGAAATAGTGCTCAAGTGATACATATCTATTAGCGAACGACATTTGTTAAGAGTCTGAGTCCTGTTTCAGGTTCCTGTATTGTTGGGTTTTTATAGCTTTGCTGTGGTCTGTGGTATATGCAAGTAATCATACATGTGAATTATGAAATTATTATTGTTAGAAAAGGAAAGGAATAGAGATCCAACATTCTGCTTTCACTAGCTTGACAGATGTTTCCATTTGCCCGAGTATTCGGGTAGTAAACCTATTGCATTTGTGAATTTCTGCCGAAGAATACTGATTTATATTTTATACTCTCCTACAGTGTAAATGTCTTTAAGCTTTGTAGTAACATGTTATATCTCTGCAAAAATAAGAAAGAACAGTTTATAGTTTTCGTAAGGTTATCCGCAGGATTTTCTAATAATGGATATCGGGTTTGAATTGAGGTGTTTTATCCATTTGTTGTTGAAAGATTTACATAATTATTTTACGCGACTCCAATTTTGTTTCTTCAGGTATTTGGGGTATTATGTGAAGCTCAGTATTTTCAAAATGTTATGCGTGTCGGATATCGACTCAGATCAACTCTGGTTAGCATGTTTTTTAATTGACCATGATCCCTCTAATTGATATGGCTTTATTAGGGTTCTTGTTTTGGAGGATGATAATTGTTGATTGGCTTGAGGAACTGTTTTACTTGTATTTAAGACAGTTTGTTGTTGCTTTCTTGTGTACATTGTATTCTCAAAGTCAGCTAACCTCTGTTTAGTATTAAAATTTTCCTGGTACATTTGTGGAGTTTTGTCAGGGAGTATAGGGTGTGGAAATGTGAAATATCATGCAATGTCACATAGATATAAATTGGAAGTTTTATATGCCTTGCGCTCTTAAAAACTAGACCTGACCACGGTTCCCCGGAACCGTCTCTAAAGAACCGGAACCGTTTTTTCAGTTCGGTTCCTAAAAATAATGAAGTGGAACTGTAAATTACAAAAATTTTAAAATTTGCTGTGTAAGTAAACTCATTAAACTATGCAATTAAATCATTTTATCTATATAAATTAAATCTAAACTCTTAGATTTATTTCTTTTTAAATAAAAACCAATTAGTTATATTGTTTTATAGTATAATTGTTGAACAATTTGTTCCACAGTTCTACATATTTGTTAATTTTACTTTTTCCTTCAAAATTTAAACGAATTTTTTCAAATCGGTTTAAACCGGAACCCGAACCACCAGAAACCGGAACCGGAACCATATCCAAGTGGTTCGGTTCCGGTTTCACCTTTCACTGGAACCAGAACCATTGGTTTTGGAACCGTGTTCAGGCTTACCTGAAAATTCTAGAAGGTTCTCAGAAAACTGGATAATGTTTTGTAGGTTGCTGCAGTGTTCCGCAAATCACTAAGGCTGACGCATGAGAGCCGCAAAAAGTTTCCATCTGGTAAAATTACAAATTTGATGACGACAGATTCTGAAGCTCTTCAGGTATGTTTTCTATTTCTATTTCTATTTCTATTTCTTTTTTTCCGTCTATTGTTGATCTATGCTCAAGAACCATAGTAAATTTTTTGTTGTTGCATAATCGGTTCCCATGTATGATTACAAAGTGTGATATAATTCTTAAGATAGTATCACTGTATTTCATTCACTAGGCACCAAGAGGCCGTCCGACGCCACCATTAGAGTTTAGTTAACTATACATGTGTATATGCACCAAATCTATTGACAAGATGTAAATTAAACTTTTGTGGTAAGAATAAGGTGACAAAATAGTTATTAAAGAGAGTCCCAGAGTAATTTCAATAGAGTGAAGTGGGAGATCCATACACCTTCCCCTGACGACTCAGCGACTGTGCTGTGCCATGGCATTTTATTTATTACTATGGACTACACAAGGAAATTTTATTGTTCTTTATGCTGGGATGCCGCTTGGAGGGAACCCACTTAGGGTTTCATTTTGGGAACCTGTGATGTTTAAGTTGATTAAAAAGTTAGCTAGTTGGAAGAAAGCTTTCTTATTGAGAGGAGGCAAACCCACGTTGATCTCGGCGGTCATGAACGCCCTTCCGTTGTATTATTTATCACTTTTCGAGATCCCATGCGGACTTGTGGATTCCATGGAGAAGATTATGAGGGATTTCGTGTGGGATGGACCAGATGGAGAGACTCACTGTCACATGGTAGCCTGGGCTAATGTGTGTAGACCGAAATATAGAGGGGGTTTGGGAATAAGAAATCTTTGCCTTAGGAACAAGGCTTTGCTTGGAAAATGGTGGTGGCGCTTTTCGAGTGAGGGGGAGACACTATGGAAGAGGATCATTGCGAGTAAATACGGAGTACAAGATAATGGTTGGGATATGGGGTTGGCTAGGAACAATACATTTAGAAATCCATGGAAATTCATTTCAAGGACTTATTCTCATTTTCTTAGTCGAGATTCGTACTCTTCTTCTAACTTTTTATCTTGGAACTTGCATTTCCGTCGCGATATGAGAGAGGACGAGTTGGGCCATCTTACCACTTTGCTGGAAATTTTGAGAAGGGTAAACATAGTCGAGGGAGTCGTGGATGTTAGGAAATGGGTGTGGGATAAATCTGGTCTATTTTCAGTTAAGTCTTTCTTCGGTTCTTTCTTTGCAAATTCTTTGTTTCCTCGGGTTTCTCTTTTCGGTCAAATCTGGAGAGCTCCTATTCCGTCGAAAGTTCAGGTGTTCTCTTGGACAACTGTGATGGGAAGATTACCGACTTGCGAAATGATTCAAAAGAGGTTCCCAAGTTATATGTTGAGCCATAATTTGTGTGTGCTGTGTAAACAAGGGGGAGAGAATCAGGATCATTTACTTCTGCATTTTCCATATACTAGTTCTTTGTGGTATCTAGTGCTGAAGGGATTGGGGCTATCTTGGGTGACTCCGTATTCCACAATTGAACTATATATTGCAGATTTAGGAGGTCTTTTGGGAAAGAAAGTGAAAGTTTTTTGGATAGTTTTGGTGCACGGTGTGTGTTGGTCGGTGTGGCTTGAAAGAAACAGAAGAATTTTTGAAGATATAGAAGAACCTTTGGGAGAACTAAAGTTAAGAGTATCCATTTGGATACATAAGTGTTCAAATTTCCAATCTTTTACGATCTCAGACTTGGACTGGAGTTTAGTTTTGAATTAGAATGTTAGCAGGTTATATTTGAGTTTGATTCTAGTTTGTTTTTGTGGACCACTCTTTCACTGAATGTATTCTAATTTTTATATCATTAATAATATTATAGTTTCCTATAAAAAAAGATGAAATTATGGAACATATTCTTTCATTCTACTATTCTCGAGGAATATGCCTCATTGCCATGCAGGTGGTAAAACTGGGTTTGATAATATTGCTCAAAATATTGTTTCTAAATTTCTGGCACTTTGTCCAGAAGTGATTTTCGATCTAGATGGGGTGATCCTGAGACAAGCTGCGAATTATAGATGAGGATACCTTTTCCTTTACTTCCATATCATTTCATTCTGGTTGTAATCGCATTTTTTTTTTATTTCAATTGATTCACAAATGCCAATCGTGATGTTTGATTACTTAGAGTTGTTTTGTTTAAGAGGCTAATCTGTATATATTTATCAGATAACTGAAAAAGTATGCAGTAAGCAACCACGTGTGAACAAATATTTAAAGTAAATTCAGCTATGATAATTTGTCAGTTGATTTACTATACATTTTATTTCATTTTACAGCAAATATGCCAATCCCTTCACACTTTATGGTCAGCTCCTTTCCGAATCATACTTGCACTGGTTCTTCTTTACCAGCAGCTTGGTGTTGCTTCACTTCTTGGTTCACTGATACTTGCTCTACTGTTCCCAATACAAGTATGCAATACTTAGCATCTCTAATTGTGCTTATCTGTTTTCTGCTGGGATTTCTGAGTCTTCTGATTGTTAGAATACAATATCTCTCACTTTAAATGATACCTATATTTTCTTGGCTCATTTTTCTCTAATTTAAAGCACTACAGAAAATTAGGCATGTGATATCCCACCGAGGATAGTGAAATTATTTGTGCATAGAAAATTTAATGTGGCTGCTTATTCCATGGAATACCTATTAGAAATGAGACTTGGACCTAACTCACCTCAAAAGCTAGCTCAAGAGGTGAGGGTTGTCCTTGTCTATATTAAGGGCTCCCAGGAACTCTATCCTACCGATGTGGGACAATATTTCAATAAACCCCCCACACGCCCAGGAATGAACATCTGGAGCGTGAAGATATTTGTTGGATCTCGGATCTCTATCGTGCCCAAAATGCAGCGGAAATTTAAATTTAATTTTGACATTCAAAATTTTCTTGGACATTCGTATGGTTTAAATAAATGTACGTAGGGTGTAAAGAGATTTATACCAATCAATCTTTTATGGCTCCAACAACTATTTCGAAAAATCGAAAATAGCTCTTGTTGTATATCTCTACGAACAATCAACTGGATTTTTTTTCTCCTTTCTTCAAATCAGGTCCACGACCGGATTTCCTGTTCCTCATCTAAATCGCACTTAAAAGAAGAAGAAATTTTGCGTTGAAATCGAACTTAAGAATTGATCGTATCAATTCTAAGTAACCAGAGCGAAAACAGAGAGAGCGGAGAGGAAGCCGAAGGAAATTGAATCAATCAATAATTGCCAATTGCAATTCACAATTGCAATGTATTTAATGAGTTGTCTCCCGACAACTCATTAATTTCTTTTTTTTTTTTTAAATAATTATAATAATATAATATATTATTATAAACATAAGGTCCCACATCCATAAATATATATTTATATTATATATATCCATATATATATATATCGTATATATATATATATCTATATATATGCATTTATATATATTGAGTGAGTCCTTAAATTCGAGTCCAACTCGAAAAAATTAATTAAACCCTTTTAATTAATTTTGCTCTCAAAATTTCTATAAGCCTTTATAAACAATTTATAAAGCTTATCTATCGATCCAGTCAAATTTGTTTATCATAAGTTCAACTCTTTGAATTTATTATCTCAACGGGAACAGGGAAACCAGTACTTGTGTAACCCTCAATGGTTCAGGGATACAGCTAGCTGTGGGTCCAGACTTACCCTTATTAGCCTCATTCTATGCATCAACTCCTTGATCATAAAATGTCAGAACTCATTTCTGATTTAACTCATCGAATCATGGTAAGAGCGTTAAGTAGCACCGCCCCATGATTCCCTATGTATCACTGATAGTGCCTGCAAGAACCAATCGATTATGGTTAACGTACAGTACAGTCCCTTCATCTCATATATCCCGATCGAAACTGCAACCATTGGTTCATCGAGGGTTGCATGTGAATTTCGATAACGATGTGATGTCTTTGAGAATACATAGTGGCATCGCATGTGTAACTTGGTAAACATTTTACTCTACTACTCATCTTACACTCTGGCCAGAGATTCCATTCACTATTATCTCACTTGATCACATAGGATATCCACACCCGTAGGTGAGCGGTGAATCCTCGACTACAATGCATTGGCTCCTACATGTGTCGCAACTATACCCAACCTCGCCACCTGATGACCCTCATGGAGTCGGTGAACGAGTCAAAGTAAAGTCCTAGCATGTAGAGCCTCAGTGTTGTCCCGGGTCGTAAGGACTAATGGTGTACAACCATAACCACGGACTTATCCACTCGATGAATGATAACCACTTGGGAAGTCCGAGGGAGGGTAGTTCAGTGAACTCATCGTATGAGCACCAATTTGTATGATTGAACATCTTTATGTCCATACCAATGAAACGTGGTACACATCATCACAGATTCTAGTCTCGAGCTCGAGCGATCCTTATCCTTATTTTGGACGGCTCAATCGACTAGAAACTTGATTTAGAATATACAGTAATTAATAATATGTGTTTCATGATTGCCATCACATGTACAACCTCATATCTTACTATAGTATATTCAAGGTCTTTATCTATGCAACTTGCATGGGTATACAGATAAAGAAAATGCAAAATAAAAGATTAATTATATTAAAATAAAGATTGTTATTATACTTGAGTCAATAAAATCTCTGACCAACATTTGGCTTACAGGGCATCTACTCTAACAATCTCCCACTTGCCCTAAAGCCAACTACTCATTAGTTTTAATCCCATTGTTTCGCGATGCTTCTCAAACAATGGTCCTGGCAAGGGCTTTGTTAGTGGATCTAACAACATTATCTGTAGAGGCAACTCTCTCGATTGATATGTCTCCTCTTCCCACAATCTCCCGAATGATGTGGAATTTTCTCAGTATGTGTTTGGATCGCTGATGAGACCTTGGTTCCTTTGCCTGAGCAATGGCACCAGTGTTGTCACAGTACACCGGGACTGGATCAACTCCATTTGGAATAATGCCCAACTCTTGGACAAAATTCCTCATCCAAACTGCCTCTTTGGCTGCAGCAGATGCTGCTATGTATTCGGCCTCAGTGGTGGAATTCGCAACTGTGTCTTGCTTGGAACTCTTTCAAGAAACAGCAGCACCATTAAGCATTAATACAAAACCAGAAGTCGATTTCGAATCATCCACGTCACATTGGAAGCTAGAATCAGTATAGCCTTCCAATTTTAATTCTCCACCCCCATAAACCATGAACAAATTCTTAGTCCTTCTCAAGTACTTAAGAATATCTTTCACGGCTTTCCAATGCAATGGACCAGGGTTAGCCTGATATCTGCTTGCAACACTCAGAGCATTTGCTACATCAGGACGCGTTGATATCATACCATACATGATACTACCAATTGCTGATGCATAGGGAACACGTGTCATCATCTCTATCTTTTCATCAGTCTTAGGGCACATTGATTTAGATAAAGTAACACCATGTCACCATGACACATTGTTAAGTATACTCTCTTGGACTCTTTCATAGAGAATCTTTTAAGTATGGTATCAATATACGTGACTTGGGTGAGCCCCATCATCTTCTTTGATCTATCTCTATAGATTTGTATTCCCAATACATAAGATGCTTCACCCATGTCTTTCATGGAGAATTTACTTGCTAACCATACTTTAGTTGATTGCAATAATCCTATATCATTCCCAATGAGAAGAATATCATCAACGTAAAGTACTAGGAATGTCACTGCATTTCCACTAACTTTCTTGTACACACATGGTTCCTCGAGATTTTTAACAAAACCAAACTCTTTGATAGTGTTATCAAATCTAAGGTTCCAACTCCTAGATGCCCGCTTGAGACCGTAGATCGATCTCTGAAGTTTGCATACCTTATGCTCACTTCCCACTGATGTGAAACCCTCGGGTTGAGACATATAGATTTCTTCTTTAATGTCTCCATTGAGGAATGCTGTTTTCACATCCATCTGCCATATTTCATAGTCATACCATGCAGCTATGACCAGCAATATTCTAATTGACTTGAACATAGCGACTGGTGAAAAGGTTTTCTCATAGTCAACTCCTTGTCTTTGAGTATAACATTTTGCCACTAGTCTTGCTTTGAAGGTCAATACCTTCCCATCCGCCCCAAGTTTTCTCTTGTAAATCCATTTGCATCCTATGGGAACAATTCCCTTAGGTGGATCTACTAAAGTCCATACTTGGTTCGAATACATGGAGTCCATTTCGGACTGCATAGCTTCAAGCCATTTAGATGATTCAGCATCAGATATTGCTTCTTTGAAGTTTCATGGATCACATCCATCACTAGGCTCATCATGGCCTTGTTCGTGAAGAAGCGTATATCTTGCAGGCGGTCTGATTATTCTTTCAGACCTTCTAGGTATGCGTGATTCAACTACTGGCTGTTGGAGATTGGGTTCAACTTCTACAGTGGTGTATCTCGAATTTCCTCGAGTTCTATCATTTTGTCTTTTCTATCTAATAGAAACTCCTTCTCTAAGAAGGTGGCATTTCTAGAAACAAACACATTTACTTTTTTTGGATGATAGAAATAATATCCAACAGAGTTCTTTGGATATCCCACGGAGTAGCACAAAATGGATCTACTATCCAATTTGTTTCCCACTGTCTGCTTCACGTAAGCAGGACATCCCCATATTCTCAGATAAGAATATTTGGGAACCTTTCCCATCCATATCTCATATGGTGTTTTATCCACTGCCTTTGTATGGACATTATTCAACAACATTGCCGCAGTTTCAAGCGCAAAGCCCCAAAACGATCTAGGCAATTTAGTGAATCCCATCATAGATCGAACCATGTCCATCAAAGTTCGATTTCGACGTTCAGAAACACCATTCAATTGTGGCATTCCTGGTGGAGTCCACTGTGAGAGAATCTCATTCTCTTTAAGATAGTCCAAAAATTCAGTACTCAAGTATTCTCCACCTCGATCAGATCGGAGTGTTTTAATACTTTTACCCAATTGTTTCTCTACTTCAGATCTGAATTCTTTGAACTTTTCAAACGCTTCAGACTTGTATTTCATCAAATACACATACCCATACCTCGAAAAATCATCAGTAAAGGTAATCAAGTATGACTGCCCATATTTAGTGCTAACATTTAGCGGGCCACATACGTCTGTGTGGATCACATCCAAAAGACCATGTGCACGTTCTACATTCCCATTAAAGGGAGTCTTGGTCATTTTTTCTTTCAGACAAGATTCACAAGTAGGTAGAGAGTTTATATCTGACATGTCGAACATGCCCTCTCCCACTAGCTTGTGCATCCTTCTTTCAGAAATATGACCTAGTCTAGCGTGCCACATATGTGAAGGGTTTTGACTATCTTGTTTTCTTTTGTTTGTTGTTGTTACTGTTTGGACATTGTTTAATGAAATATCTTTTAATTTTAGGTTATAGAGATCGTTTTGTAATTCACCAGTTCCAATCAAACATTCATTCTTATATATATTGCAAACACCTTTTGCAAAAACACAAGAATAACCATCTCTATCAAGCATAGAAATGGAAATAATGTTTTTAACCAAATCAGGAACATACAAAACATCTCTAAAAAACAACTTAAAATCATTGTTTAATATTAAAATAATATCTCTTTTGGCCTTGGCAGCAACTCTTGCTCCATTTCCAAGTCTTAGAAAGGTCTCACCTTCTCTAAGTTTCTTGCTTCTTGTCATCATCTGCAAATCATTGCATAGATGAGAACCACATCCGGTATCCAATACCCAAGAAGAAGAATTCATTGAGATATTAATTTCAATATAAAACATACCATGGCCAGAACGCTTCTGGGCAAGATATTCAGTGCAATTACGCCTCCAATGTCCAGGCTTGTTGCAGTGGAGACAGACTTGTTCTGATTTATTTGGGCCCTTGAGCAGGTTTCTTGTATGACTTCTTATTAGACTTGTTCTTAACTGTAGGGGCAGAACGCTTCTTTCCCTTGTTTTAGGCTCCCTTTTTCGTCCCAGACGACGAGGGCCAAAAGCAGAACAAGCTTTTCTTTCTTGATTGTGGCCTCATAATTAACAAGCATATTGACCAACTCTTCAAGGGTGACCTCTATCTTGTTCATATTAAAATTAACCACAAATCCATCGAACGAGGAAGGTAAAGACAACAAGAGAATATCAGTCGAGAGCTCATGAGGCATAACCACATCGAGTCCCACTAATTTCTCAACTAACCCAATCATCCTAACACCATGCTCATGGACCGAAGCCCCTTCTCGCAAGCGTGTAGTCATGAGTTCTTTCACAGTTGCGTGTCTTTCTGATCGAGTGTGAACACCATATAACTCTTTCAGATGAAAGTGAATGTCAGCAGCATTCGCAGCATCCTCGAACCGCCTTTGCAGTTCATTCGACATAGAAGCCAGGATGTAGCTCTTATCTTGGAGATCATGGTCCCACCATTTCTCAAGCTTGGCTAACTCAGTCTCACTGATGTTAGGAGCTGCTTCCTTCGGTGGCTTTTTTTCAAGTACATGCGCAATCCTCTCAGAGTTTAGAACAATCTTTAGATTTCTTAGCCAGTCTTGATAATTAGGTCCGGTTAGCTTGTTTTGTTCGAGAATAGCAGAAAGTGGATTGCGTGTCGACATCTTAAACATACTGAAATTGAAAACAAATAATCGTTACTAATTATTTTAAAATAATTATAAGATATAAAATTTGGACTTTAATTTTATAAATGTCCTCCCACTATTTTGACATTTTCACCACCCTCTGATGAAAACGGGAAATCGTATTTCCTTAGTGAGCACGTAGAGTCCAATCTAGACAACTATGATCCCAAATAATATCAGCCAATCATAATTTCTAAAAGGTAGAGCCCAATTGCATCCCCATGCAACCTCTACGTGTTTCGTCTCACTCTTGATAAGTACCCAATAATATGACGTCGTTTATCTTCGAGTGTCAAGCCGACCCATCAATGTTGAATCGTAGTGGACGGTCGCCATGAGTTCCCTCAATAATATTAGCCGAAGTCATGGGAGTTCCACCCAATTCACATCACCTATTTCTGTAGAAGTCACAGCTTTCCGGCGTCCAGGTCTCCCCAATAATATGAGCCAGACACTGACCGCGGGTAGCGTTCATCATGCAACCACCGTTGATGGAAGACAAGAATAAATTAAACTCTTTTAATTTTTACTTTTATGGCTTGATATAAATTTTGAATCATATTCAAAATGAGGGATTTTAATTTTGAAATTGTCTCATCATTTTATTTAAAATCACGTGCCATGAGTTTGTATGTTTGCCGGATTCATGCAACTATATTATCGAATAATATACATACATGCATATTACTATATATCGCATATGTCATAATATGACAATTAAATAAGGATGATCGATTGCCAATACTATTTGATCCATGCGAGCCGAATATGGATCAAAGTCCAAATCCTAGGTAAATGCAGGGATGCAAATGCAACTTATTACATAAGCTTCCAATATTTTACATGTCGTCATCTTGATCATCGGGTCCACCATCTTCCAATCTTGATCTCCCACTATTACATATATTTACATTTGAATAGCCATAGCACATAAGGGATACATATCAAGGGGTGGGAACGAGCCATAAACCAGACTCACTTTAATTTTATCAAATAAAATTATACAAGTTGAGACATGAAAAATATCCTAACATACACCTAGCACATTGGTCATGGCTCTCGATCATCTTTCATGCATATAATATCACATATTATATAATTCATCAATTTCATGTATCTTGTAATTTTATCACTAACCGCCACAATTATTCAATGAATTAACAAATTAAATAAACTCCTTTATTTAATTTCTAATTAATTCAGTAATAATTGATTTTCGTCTAAAACACTTTTACTATAAATAATTAGAATCACATTCCAATTATTTATTTCATAAGAAAATATTTATAATTTTAAAATCGCATTGGGTCCAAAACCTTTTGGCATTCCGATATTTTGACTACCCGAACCATTCGGATATCAATAAATATGGGAAGGTGAAGTATGGCCCACCATATTTATTATTATCATTATCAATATATATATTTATATATATATATATATATCGTATATATATATATATTTAAACATATATGTCCCACATATTTATTATTGATAACGATAATAAACATATATGTCCCACATATTTATTATTATCATTATTAATATATATATATATCGTATATATATATATATTTAAACATATATATATTAATGATATATTCATATATGTGTATCGCATACATATATATATATAAATATCATATATCCATATATATATGTATCGCATACATATATATATCTATATATATATATTTAAACTTTAAAAATAATAATAATATGATTTTGCGATTTTATGAATTTTTTTATGCGGTTAGAAATTAAAATACTAAACATGAAATAAACCATACGATATAGAGAACCTGTCTCTGATACCACTCAATGAATGATAACCACTTGGGAAGACCGAGGGAGGGTAGTTCAGTGAACTCATCGTATGAGCACCAATCTGTATGATTGAACATCTCTATGTCCATACCAATGAAACGTGGTACACATCATCACAGATTCTAGTCTCGAGCTCGAGCGATCCTTATCCTTATTTTGGACGGCTCAATCGACTAGAAACTTGATTTAGAATATACAGTAATTAATAATATGTGTTTCATGATTGCCATCAAATGTACAACCTCATATCTTACTATAGTATATTCAAGGTCTTTATCTATGCAACTTGCATGGGTATACAGATAAAGAAAATGCAAAATAAAAGATTAATTATATTAAAATAAAGATTGTTATTACACTTGAGTCAATAAAATTCCTGACCAACATTTGGCTTGCAGGGCATCTACTCTAACAATATTAACGGGTGGCCTAACTATAGGCAGCCCAATTATGGGCGGTCTAACACACACGGAGGGCCTGGGCTCTGATACTATGTCAGAAATGAGTTGGACCTAACTCACCTCAAAAGCTAGCTCTAAGAGGTGAGGGTTGTCCTTGTCTATATTAAGGGCTCCCAGGAACTCTATCCTACCGATGTGGGACAATATTTCAACACACCACCCACACGCCTAGGAATGAACATCTGGAGCGTGGAGATATTAACGGGTGGCCTAACTATAGACAGCCCAATTATGGGCGGTCCAACACACACGGAGGGCCTGGGCTTTGATACCATATTAAAAATGAGACTTTGACCTAACTCACCTCAAAAGGATGAGGGTTGTCCTTGTCTATATTAAGGGCTCCCAGGAATTCTATCCTACCGATGTAAGACAATATTTCAACAATACCTATTTGGTCTAACACATGCCCGTCCACTCCAGTGAGGAAACCATAAAAGTTATATCTCAAAATTGTGGTTCGTGTGTTGAAGTTCAATGTGAGAATCTTTGGAATTTTCTTCCTCAGTGGATGTGCTCTGGTTCTGGAGATCTCAAAGTGTCAAAAAGATTTCAACTGTCATAATAATACTTTATGTGAAAGTTAAAGTCAATATCCCGTACTATTTGTCTTGCATCAGATTCTTACATGATGATTGACATATCTGAACAGACAGTTATGATAAGCAAGATGCAAAAATTCACAAAAGAAGGATTGCAACGCACGGACAAGAGAATTGGACTCATGAATGAAATTTTGGCTGCTATGGACATTGTTAAGTAAGTTTCATATACTGAATGATTTCATAATCCATGTTACATTATGTATTTAATTCACGCCATACTGGATTCAGATGCTATGCTTGGGAGAATAGTTTCCAGGCGAATGTCCTAAGTGTCCGGAACGAGGAGTTGTCATGGTACCGAAAAGCTCAGCTGCTGGGAGCTGTATGATCTTCCTCTAAGAAGCTATCTTTATTACTGTTAACCATGATGAATGCATTTAAATTTTCGGCACATGTAGTTTGAAGCCATTGCCCTGTGTTGTTTTGTTGAGATAATTTTAGCAAATGCGAGTCGACTGAGTTTGTATTTAAACTGGATTGCAATTGTCGGATGCCACCAAAAGTCGGCTTGCCCTGAATGCCAACTTTGCAAATAAAAACGACTATGGGCAAAGCTATTGGTTGCAGATTGTATGTGTGTCTTGTCTTTGTGAATTATTAGAGATAAATTGGGTTGGTTGTTTGACTTTCTTTATTCATCGAGCCTATTGCAACTGTATATCCTTACATCTCGCTCAGTTCTTCTTTCTTTCCTCTCTTGCTGATTTCTCTTCCCTTCCTTAATCCTGATTTTGGATTTGTGGTATATTGTTTTTGTTGGTGAACTTGCAGTTGAACAGTTTCATGCTAAATAGCATTCCTGTTGTGGTGATCATTGTTTCATTTGGGGCATTTACTTTACTTGGAGGAGATCTGACACCGGCAAGGGCTTTTACATCTCTTTCATTGTTTGCAGTGCTACGGTTCCCATTGTTCATGCTTCCCAATATGATAACCCAGGTACCATAAAAACAGTTCGGATATTGTAAACAAAGAGAGAACAAGAGAGAAAACTTCTGCTTTGCTTATTAAAACCTTTTCGAAAGAAAAGAGAGAAAACTTCTCTTCTTTTTATTATTTTTGAATGTATACAACGAAATGTAATTTAAAGAGATGAAAATAATGCATAAAAGGAAAGATTACATAATCAAGAAAAGAAGGAAAAAAAAATAAAATCCTAAACATAATGAGATTTAGCAGAATCAATCCCTTGTATTTAGGCGTAGAATTCTTAACAAGCCTTTCGTAAGGATGTCTGCAGTTCGTTCCATACTCGGTACAAAAGGAATACAAATTGTTCCTTCTTCCTCTTCACTTTTATGAAGTGCTTGTCTATCTTTATGTGTTTCATTCTGTCATGTAAAAATGGATTATGAGCAATGCTGATAGCTGACTTGTCACAATATAACTTTATTGGTAAATTCAATGGTATTTTAATATCTTCTAAAACTCTTTTCAGCCAGATAGTTTCACATATTCTTTGAGCCATTGCTCTAAATTCAGTCTCAGCACTACTTCTTGCAACCACATTTTGTTTTTTGCTTCTCCAAGTGACAAGATTACCCATGTAAAGGTACAGTATTCTGATGTTGATCTTCTGTCTGTAACAGATCATGTCCAATCGGCATCGGTATATGCTTCAATTCCTCTTTCTTCACATTTTTTGAACCAAAGTCCTTTCCCTGGAGAACTTTTTAGATAACGAAGGATTTGATATACTGCATCCAAATGTTCCTCATAGGGAGAGTGCATAAACTGACTGACCATACTTACAACAAAAACAATATCTGGATGTGTGTGAGATAGATAAATTAGTTTTCCAACTAATCTTTGATATCTCCTTGTATCGACTGGTGTACCATCCGTCACTTCTCCAAGCTTAATATTTGTATCAATTGGGGTGTCAGCCAACCACTCATCCTGGTTTCTTTTAAGAGATCCAATACATACTTTCGCTTGGAAGTAACTATTCCCTTTTTTGATCTTGTTACTCATTCCTATGAAGTATCTCAGCTGTCCTAAATCTTTAACTTCAAACTCCTTAGCCAATTTTTGCTTCAGCATACTCATCTCTTCTATGTCATCGCCTGTGAGGATGATATCATCGATATAAACAATGAAGATAGATGTTTGTCTTTCGTAAGTTTAATGAACAGGGTGTGGTCAGCTTGTCCTTGAGTATATCCCTGTCTCTTAACGAATGTCGTGAACCTTTCAAACCATGCTCTGGGAGATTGTTTAAGACCATATAAGGCTTTTTTTCAGTTTGCATACACTGCCTCCAAAATTTATAGTGAACCCTGGTGGAGGTTCCATGTATACTTGTTCTTCCAAGTCTCCATTCAAGAAAGCATTCTTTACATCCAACTGGTGCAATGTCCAATCAAGATTGACCGCTACAGAGAGTAAAACTCGAATAGTATTTAATTTTGCAACAGGAGAAAAAGTTTCCGATTAATCAACTACATAAGTTTGGGTGAATCCTTAAGCCACTAAACGGGCCTTACATCTTTCCAAGGATCCATCAATGTCATATTTTACAGTAAACACCCATTTGCAGCCAACGGTAGTTTTCCCTTTAGGTAGACATACTGACTCCCATGTAGCATTCTTTTCGAGAGCTCTGATTTCCTCGAGAACAGCTTGCTTCCACTCCAGAACTTTCATAGCTTCCTGAATATTGTTAGGTATAGCCACACTCGATATTTTGGAAACAAAGGCACAATATGAGTGAGATAGATTTTTATATGACACGAAGTTGGATAAACTGATAAAGGATGCTTTGTGCAGGTTCTAACACTTTCTCTAAAGAGCAATTGGAAGATCAGAGTAATCAACTGATTTTGACACATCCTTTATTTTTTAAAAATCAAACGTATTTCACCATCACCCCTATGTTTTATAAACTTAGGCACATTTACCCCCTCTAGTAGCGATTTAAAAAACACGAAGTCTAAAATGCAATTAAACCTTGCAATGTTGACTCTCTAGGATGAATTTTCATTCCTTCATAACAGTCAAAAACTCTCATTCACTTTAAGTTATATTCCCCATATATATATATATATATATATATATATATATATTTATCCTTTTCATATCTCCAATATAATCATTATTTTTTACTCAATGTATTGTCACTGACACAAATGTTATTATATTAGATTTAAAACTCCCAAACAAAATCACACAAATGCTTTATTTTTCTTTCGGCATCTATACCTTTTGATCTCTTTGTTATTCAATCACAGAATCTGTCTGTAAGTGGAGTGTGCATGGTTGCTCTTTTATTGTGGAATATAGGAAATATTTGTAATCTGCAGTTTTAATTGCTATTTTTGATGATTATGTAGTTTCGTGATCAACCCTATTTTAATTATATATTATTTTACGTTTCTTATCAAAAAAAAAGTTTGAAGTTTGAGCTGTTTGTCTGCTCTTCACTTCAATATTATAGAATAATGGTATTTGTAGAGGCTTTTTTAAAGCTTTCGAAGTTTTGTGATTTAAAAATTCGATTGATGAAATCATTCTCACGGACTAATGGCCACTTTTGTGCTTTTTTTTTTTTTTTTTGATAAGAAACGTAAGATATTATATAAATAATATAAGATTGATTACAAAGGTGAACCAGTGGTCCACAGCTAGTACTAATCTAAGACGAGAAAACAAACTAATGGCCACTTTTGTGCTTTCTTTCTCTCTCCTTACCTTTTCAGCATAGAAACTGTACATCAATACTTCTATACCCTTTTGTTGTTGGAAATTTTCAGGTTGTGAATGCTAATGTTTCGCTAAAACGTCTTGAGGAACTTCTTCTGGCTGAAGAGCAAATTCTTCTGCCTAACCCACCCATTGAACCAGGATTACCAGCTATCTCGATCAAGAATGGATACTTTTCTTGGGAGAAGAAGGTTTATTAGTTATAGTCTTTTGAACTGAAACTATCAAAATTATCGTCCCATTTTTTTCTAATATTCTCTACCTGTGGGTGTCATTTAAAAACCAAGATAACTTATTGCTGTACGTGATGCTGCTGCTTTTCAATTAATCCTTATCTCTGTTGGGCCGTTGGTGTTGGCTCTTCAAGAAATGATTCACTTGAATTTATTGGCAAGACTGATAGATGTAGCCATGAATATTGGAAAACTTACCAAGTACCCTGCAGATACAAATAAAAACAGATACCCTTTTTATTTTCTTTTGAATTATCAGGCCATCTCTGTTTAAGCGCAAGTTTAGATGTAATGTGCAGCACTCAGGACTCAGGAGGATACGTCTACTATTCTCTGTGTGGAGAACTGTAGAGAAGTCTTCATCTCCTATTTTGACTTACCGCCATGGTTTCTTCATTCAAATGACATTCGATTTCTCACTTTTAGATTAGCAAAACTATCAATATATTCAGTTACGTGCGTCTTTGGAGTGAACATTTTGCAATGCGTTCGAGTGGTATAGCTTACACCTACTTGTGACACTAGTTCATTGATACAAAAAGGTTTCGACAATTGGTACATAATTTGTCTAACTCATCATATCAAGGAAACCATGAATTTTTCGTTTTTCAATTGTTCTAGTAAATATCTTTCCCTGTGGTGTAACCAGTTGCTGTTTCACTTGTGATATTTTTTATGAAACCGTGTTGAGATTACTATCTATTATTATATGACAGGCAGAAAGGCCAACACTGTCAAATATCAACTTAGATATACCAATTGGTAGCTTAGTAGCAGTTGTCGGTGGTACGGGGCAAGGAAAGACATCGCTTGTGTCAGCAATGCTGGGAGAGATTCCTTCAGTTGCAGATGCATCTGTCTCCATTAGAGGAAAAGCTGCTTATGTACCTCAAGTTTCATGGATCTTTAATGCAACCGTGAGTTAAATATTATGTTATTTGTCTACCAATATTGAAGCCTTCCGTAAATCTTTGGTTTTAGTTGACCCTGCAACTATAATTGTTGCATCAGTGGAATCTGATTGTAAATTTCAGTTATAGGATAATACATGTTCTTAAGCATAAACGACTCCTCCATAAGCTGAATATTTCCATTCTATAGGTACGTGACAACATACTGTTCGGTTCAACATTTGAACCTGCAAGATATGAAAAGGCAATAGACGTGACTTCCCTGCATCATGATCTTGAACTATTGCCGGTAAAGATGCTAAGAGTGTCATCTACTGATTCACAAACTTATCATCTTGATTTGTAACTCCTGATTGCTATGGTAATTGGAACCACATATATTTCTATTTCAGGGTGGTGATCTTACTGAAATTGGTGAACGTGGGGTCAACATCAGTGGAGGGCAAAAACAGAGAGTTTCCATGGCCCGGGCTGTATACTCTAATGCTGATGTTTACATATTTGATGATCCTTTAAGTGCGCTGGATGCTCATGTTGGGAGACAGGTAATTTGCCTGTAACACTTCCAAATTCCTGACTTCAATGTAAGATAGTTGCTTAGCTAGTGTTTTAATTGCATGTATTAATACTTTTGCGGCCAACTTTCAAGCTGTCATCGAGGTTTCCATTTTTAAATTGGAAATAACTACGTCAGTATTTTCAAGAGAATATATGTGCCAAGTAATCCATGTAATAATGAAGAATGTTTCCTTCAGAAAACACATGAAAGAATACAGTTGTTTACTCTTCACATCTCTGATATATGCTGGAGCTAGTAGCCTAGTTGTCATGTTTCAGCTAATGAAATTTTAACTTTATGTAATTATATTCTTGTCATCCTTTGTCTTTTGTGCCCTTGTTGCATATGTAGGTTTTCGAAAAATGCATTAAAGGGGAATTAAGAGGAAAAACTAGGGTTCTAGTAACAAATCAGCTTCATTTTCTATCACAAGTAGATAGAATTCTTCTGGTACATGATGGTGTGGTGAAAGAAGAAGGAACTTTTGAGGAGCTCTCGAACAATGGCTTTCTATTCCAAAAACTGATGGAAAATGCAGGCAAAATGGAGGAATTTGTTGAAGAGATGGAAGCTGATGGGAAAATTGATAGTGACGTCCCCAAGCCTGATACTAATGGTTTGAACAACGAGGTTTCTATAAATGAAAATCACACAAACAAAAAGAAAGAAGGCAAATCAATCTTGATCAAGCAGGAAGAACGAGAAACTGGCGTCGTCAGCTGGCATGTTATGATGAGGTATTATAGTCATACTCTTTTTATGTAAACTTGAGTTGAAAATGTTATTTAATACTATAATTTGGATAAAATTTCTCGTAAGTACTTTTTGCCCTCGATACTGGTCTTTGTCTCCGTGCTGATTGCTGAATTAGTCTAGCTTAATATCCATTTAGCTTAATGTTATAAATGAAAGTTTTACTAATATATTCATCCTGTCACGATCAAATCTATGGGATTGCTTATACCACTTAAAATGTAGTCAATGGTATCTCCAACACAAACTCTCCATATGAGTCTATAACAGGAATGACAAGCACATGTGCCCACCTTTGAGCTGCAGGAAAAAGCTTAGTTTTTGGTGTTGCTTAAATTTCACAAATTTTCTAAAAAATTGATGTGGAGAGAATGACATCGCTTAGCGGCTATAATGCATAAATGATGAAATAAACTTGAAAATGGACTAATATGCAACAATAGGCTGAAAATGACACACTTAGACACGTAAATCGTCATTTATCATTGCAAAAGGATATAATAAAACCTATGACATTGGCTATGAAGAAACCTTGCTACAATTGCCAAAATCAACTCTGTCAGGGTGGTGTTGTCCTTGGCTGTAAATTTGGATTGGTTTCTTTATCAATTAGATGTAAAGATTGTCTTTTTGAATGGAGATCTTGTATCAAGAAGAATGGGTTGGTTTCAGACTGAAAAAAGTCATTGCATGGATTGAAGCAGTCTCCTCGAGCTTGATTTGATAGATTTGCTAATGCTGTGCGAAGGCTTGGACAGTACAAGATCATACGGATCACTCTGTTTTGTAAACATAAGGATGTGGAAAAACTATTCTTATTGTCTATGTTGACGATATAATTCTCGCAGGAGATGATCACGATGAGATGAGGCAGCAAACTTCCTGTTGAATTTGAGATGAAAGATCTGGGAAACCTTGGGTACTTTCTTGGGATAGAGGTGGAAAGAAATAAAATTGAATTTCAGTTTCTCAAATAAAATACGTGTTATATCTCCTAAAAGAGATGGGAGTGCTTGGTTGCAGATTTTTTTTTATAAAATACAATATTTTTTCAGATTACAAATACAATCTTGATCTAAAATACAACCATATAAAGTATCTGCATGCACCACAGACGGACGTGGACTTGAGACGTTCTTATCTCAAGTAAAAGAACTACAAAGAAAAACTTATAAATCTACGTAAATAAATTAGAAAAGTTACCCGCAGTCAGCGGGAATCGAACCTGAGACCAAGGGTATCAGGGCCTCAACCTTAGCCAATGGACTATGGCCTCATCGGCGATACTATAATATTAATGCTTGGTGTGGAAATTGTTCTCTCTCTCTCCTTCGCTAGACCAGACATAGCTTTCTTAGTTAGTTGAGTTAGTCAATTCATGTAGCTCCCTCCAAAAACATATGGATGTTGTCTATTGTTTCTCAGATACCTGAAAGGGGCACTAGGAAAAGGATTGTTTTTTAATGGGACTGATATGAGAGGTGTTAAGATTTTCACTAATGCTGATTGGGCTGGATCAGTAGAGGATAGTAGATCCTCGACCGGATATTACTCTTTTGTCTGGAGAAACCTAGTAACTTGGAGAAGTAAAAACAGTCATTGGTATCAAGGAGTAGCGCTGAAGTTGAGTTGAGATCAGTGGCAGAATGTGTATGCGAGGTATTGTGACTGATACTTGAAGAACTGAAAATGTATCTGTGGTCACCCGCAAAATTGTTATGTGACAATAAAGCTGTCATAAATGTCTCTCATAACGTGGTACATAACAATCGAACTTAACATGTTGAACTGGATCGGCATTTTATCAAGGAGAAAATCGATAAAGGGATAATTTGTGTTGTCTATGTTTGAAAAGTGCGTCGACAAGCTGGTAATGTACAATTTGTACAACCCAGCTTGAAGAGAGTGTTGAAGAGTTTAAGCAGAATAGGATTTATTTAAGTTGTGATGAGAGATAGAGTTAAGTGGGGAGTCTAAGTAGGAGTCTAGATATAATATATGCTGTGACTGATTGTAATCATTATGATTCAGATATCAATAAAATCTGATTTCTTTTTGCTGCATATCATTGACTTTCAATCATGAATCTACCTATCGATTGAAGGGTGCTTTAGACCTTTGCAGAATTGTGAGATACGCCTTTTATTATTTACATTTTTTACTTCAATACAGATATATCTGTTAATTTTTGTTGAATTTCTGCAGATACAAAAATGCTTTGGGAGGTGCATGGGTTGTTATGCTTCTTTTCTTGTGCTATATCCTAACAGAAGTTTTACGGGTTTCAAGTAGTATGTGGCTAAGTTATTGGACAAGCCAAAGCAATTCAAATATACATGGGCCAGCATTCTACAACTTGGTTTACTCTTCTCTTTCATTTGGTCAAGTAAGTTTTATTCGAGCCCTCCAATGTGTGCTGAAATGAATTTTCCCTTTTTTTTTTGCTTGTACCTTTTCTAACGTGCTCTAAAGGTTAGAGTTACTGCAGCATGAAGAATAAAAAAATTATATATCAGCAAATTCGTTGTGGCTGACATTAGCAAATAAAAAAATTTGTATGAGCAAATTCTATAATTTTCAGGTTGTGGTGACATTAGCAAATTCGTTTTGGCTGATCGTTTCTAGCCTTTATGCTGCGAGAAGGTTGCATAACGCAATGCTCAATTCTATCCTTAGAGCTCCAATGGTTTTCTTTCAAACAAATCCACTTGGACGAGTTATCAACAGATTTGCCAAAGATCAAGGAGACATTGATAGAAATGTAGCTACTTTTGCAAACATGTTTCTAAGTCAAGTGTTCCAGCTTGGTTCAACATTTGTGCTAATCGGAATTGTCAGCGCATTGTCGCTCTGGGCCATTCTGCCTCTTCTAGTCTTGTTTTATGTGGCTTATCTTTATTACCAGGTTTGCAAGATCCATATATCCTTATTATTTCAAATTTTTTTGTGATTGATTCTTAACTGTCCAAAATAAGCATTTTATCTTGGATTATGTATTATTATATCTTATATCCTGCTTTATTAACATGCCGACTTTCTTGAAATTGATAATCGAGGGTCTAACACGTTGACTTTATCGAATTTCTATATCCAATTCGCTCTGATTTTTTGCCAACCCTGATTATTCTGTGAACTCAGTTCCTGTGATGCAGAATATTGGAGCATTTGTAGTTTTATTATGTGCTGCTCTCAGTGCAGAACTACTATTTCTAATTTTTTTCACTCAAATTTTACTCAACTTGCAGAGCACTGCACGTGAAGTTAAACGATTAGATTCCATTACGAGATCTCCAGTGTATGCTCAGTTTGGAGAAGCACTAAACGGTTTATCAGCTATTCGTGCGTACAAGGCGTATGATCGAATGGCCGATATAAATGGGAAGTCCATGGACAACAATATCAGATACACCCTTGTTAACATGAGTGGAAACCGATGGCTTGGAATTCGTTTAGAGACAGTGGGAGGCCTCATGATATGGTTTACCGCAACCTTTGCTGTCATGCAGAACGGAAGGACCGAGAACCCGGAAGCATTTGCCTCTACAATGGGTTTACTTCTCAGTTATGCATTAAATATTACTACCCTATTGACCGCTGTGCTAAGACTTGCTAGTTTGGCTGAAAATAGTTTCAATGCTGTGGAACGTGTTGGGACATATATAGAGTTGCCTTCAGAAGGTCAATCTATTGTTGAGGACAATCGTCCACCTCCTGGGTGGCCGTCAGCAGGATCTATTCGATTTGAGGCTGTTGTTTTACGATACAGGCCTGAACTCCCTCCTGTCCTTCATGGAATATCATTCACAATTTCCCCAAGTGACAAGGTTGGCATTGTTGGTCGGACAGGAGCTGGAAAATCGAGCATGCTTAATGCATTATTCCGAATAGTTGAGCTGGAAAGGGGAAAAATCTTTCTTGATGACTGTGACATATCAAAGTTTGGATTGATGGACCTCCGAAAGGTTCTTGGTATCATACCACAGTCACCTGTGCTTTTCTCAGGTTTGCTCATTTTGCACTTTTAATCTTGTCTCTCTAATATTTTTCAGATCCAAAATGTGAACAATTTTGTAAGATGTTCCCTTTTGAATAAGAACATAGCCCATACATGGCGATATGTTAAATTGGCTGTCATGTTCATATTCATTTTCAAGACCAACGTCACTGATTTTCCTTTAAATTGCCGATAAAGCCCTATAAAATGCTATTTTATAGGTAAAGTTCCTTGGGGCCTCGAAATCCATGGTCTATTCACAGCATCTGATTCATACTAGATGTTTCAGATCAAAGCCTCATTAAGTGATTGTTTAAAAAATACCGATACTGGTACTTTGGTAACAGTTAAGAAGGATGACAAAAAAAATTATTGAAGCAAAGGGGCCAACACTTGCCTTCTGCACATAGATTCTCAGGAATCCTTCTCAGCGATGTCTCCTGGACTCATGACATAGCTTAAAACAAGAGAAGGATAAGTATGTACTATGTAGCACCTTATAAATACGGGACTTGGGGCCTCTGAAAATATTCTTTTGACAATAGGAGGTTGAACAAACTCCATTATGATGTTTGATTCTGGAAATAGTATAAACAGTTCCAAATTTGCACTATGTTTTGTTAATGCGTTCCATTTTCTTTCTATGTTTACTATATTTACGTCATACGGTGTGTATTTCCTTATGATGATCCCTTGTTTTATTATGGCAGGAACTGTTAGATTTAATCTTGATCCATTCAACGAGCACAATGATGCCGACCTTTGGGAGGCTTTGGAAAGGGCACATTTGAAAGATGTCATCAGGAGGAACCCCATGGGTTTGGACACAGAGGTATATGAATCATACTTTCTGTCCCTGATATTGTTAATTCCATTATGTTATTGTTTCACTTTAAAATGGGGAATAGACCAAGATCAATCACGAGGAAAAAAAGTAAAGCATATTGGTGCATGTTTTTGCAAAAGTAGACCAATTCTATTAATTTTCATAAACCTTGAATGTTTGGTTGAGGATTTCATCTAAGAAAGTTCTAAATTTCTCTGCATTTATGCCCTTGGCCGACATCAGCCACCTTATATTCTTCCCAAGAAATAAGAGAATATAATCAGCCATGAATCCATGATGAATACATCTTTTGGATTCAAACTACGATTTGCATCAGCTCCCCCATCTAACAAGTTCATATGTTAGATAAACTGTAGAGGGATAAATCTCAAATGGCTTGAAGTTCCAAAAATAGCTAGTCTTTTACCCAAAAATTTCTTAAAAGGATCCTGAACGATCCACCAATTGAGGCCTCCTTAAATCACCTTTGGTACGCCCATCAATATTTAGTTTGGACCAATCCACCGCTGGTTTGTGCCTAAGACCAATAATGATTCAGTCTAAAACGCTAGGGTCGAGGTCGAGATGAAATACTAATGAATTAGCTAAATGTTTTCCCTTTTTCTACTGTTGTTTCTTGAATCCCCTTAATACAATTGAATTGCGAGGTGTGATTCCTGAACTTCCATATGATTGTGCAAAAAGAGGGGGAGATTCCTTTGAGTTGCATTGTTGTTAAATTTCATGTCTGCTGGCGACCAGTGAATCTTCATACATGTTACCCCACAATTTTTTATGAGTTTGCTCTAGAACATTATCCCAACCGTGGCATATAAATATGTAAGCGTTATTATTTTTTACAATCTTTAAACTCTGATTGCCTTGTCACTTGCAGACATGAGCAGTTTTCATATTTTACTTTTCTTGGACTTGGAACTTTCTTTGTTAACAAGTCCTAACGGAGCTTATGTTTGTCCTGTTATATTAAGGTCTCAGAAGCAGGGGAGAATTTCAGTGTGGGACAGCGGCAATTATTAAGTCTTTCTCGAGCATTGCTTCGCAGATCAAAGATTCTTGTTCTTGACGAAGCAACTGCTGCAGTTGATGTTCGGACTGATGCTCTCATACAAAAGACTATTCGTGAAGAATTCAGAACATGCACAATGTTAATCATTGCTCACCGATTGAATACCATCATTGATTGTGACAAGATTCTTCTGCTTGATGCTGGCATGGTACAGTGTCTTTTTTTATCCCCTTCAAAACTCTTTTTTAATTCTAGTGGAAAAACTGATACAGATGATGGAATAACTATCTACTGGTTTCATGAAAGACTGTTTGATTAGTGCTTGACATTCTTAGTTTAATAGTGTATGTGCCTTATTTCTCAGGTTGTGGAATTTGATAGTCCTGAAACACTTTTGCAAAATGAAGAAAGTTCGTTTTCTAAGATGGTTCAGAGTACAGGTGCTGCAAATGCTGAGTATCTACGCAGCTTAGTACTGAAAAGAGAAGTGGGTGGCAAATTGGAAAGAGAGAAGGAATTGGATGGGCACAGGAGATGGCTTGCCTCTTCTCGATGGGCTGCAGCTACTCAATTTGCACTTGCCGTCAGTCTCACTTCATCTCAGAATGACCTTGTGCAGTTGGAAATCAAAGAAGATAATAGTATACTCAAGAAAACAAGGGATGCAGTTATTACTCTCCAGGGAGTGTTGGAAGGGAAACACAACAGAGAGATTGATGAGAATCTTGAACAGTACGAAGTTTCTGGACATCGATGGTGGTCATCTCTCTACAAAATTATCGAAGGTAAACCCGATATTCTTCATCTCAGCTTTGAATGAATTCTGGTACTATTTCCACGAGGAATTGACGTGGGATGGTTAATGGGATGAGGCCATAAAATATTGTAAATCGTGATTTATTCGGTCTATTTTATGTGATTTTTTTAATTTTATGTAAATCTTTTCCAGGTCTTGCAGTCATGAGTAGATTTGGTCGAAACAAACTTCATGGGGCAGATAATTTTGAAGACAGAACAATCGACTGGGACCGTGCCGAGATGTAATCCAATTAATCTTGGTTTTGTTGACAATCGTCAAAAGATTGTGATGCTTGAGTCTTGTCCTTTGCACCTGGAAAATGTAGTTTACTCGGCATCAAAATTAGCGCTACCGTTGCCTGTTTTGTAGGCAATTAACACTGGATAACAAACTCTCTGTCAACGTTAACACAAATGCAACTCACTGTCTCTAATGGCTGCTGCTTCTTTATTTAAGCGGCCATTGCACTGTAGAACGCAAGCTTGGTTGGCTGGTTTGTCTTTTTTGCCCATTGAACTTGCTGGTGAGGGGTAATTTGATATGAACAGTAAAGTAATCCTTGCCAGTTGACATAGAAGTGCAGGAAATAATAATAATAATTATTATCATCTTCTTTACTATACCTTTTAAAAACCTCTTTGGTCCGTACTCTGTACTTGATGACACCATTATAATATTATTCCCGCAAAAAATGTATGTCTTTTCATTGTTGTAGGGTAAAGGGACAAAAATAGTTAAATATTAATACTCACTATCTTATTCATCATCCACTATCTTCTTCCACTATCTTTATTAATAATGATCATCGGGTCATCCAAAAAATATCTTTCTCTTTTCAAATCAAATATTTAAAATAAAATAAATGTAGATATAGATTTGTAAAAATTTATAACACAAGCAAAGCATGTGCTTAGATGCTAGTTATTATTAAGTTTGAGCACATTTTGGTATCATGGTGAATTTTTAAAAATAAAAAAAAAAATTTCTTAAAATATTTATCCAAAGTTTTGAATTTTTAAATGGTTATCTAATAAAAATTATTATACCGAACTATTAAATTTAAAAACCTAAGAGACTAATTAAAAGAAAAGGTCCACGTTCTTCCAAAACAACCACTATGGTCTATAAATACCGTACTTTATTTTGTTGTCTAGTCATTTCAAATTCCAAAATTGTGGCACCGCGAATGGACTCAAAGTTGTCAAACATATGCACTTGAATATACACTTAGGGAGGCTAATTTGCCGTTCGTTTTGAATCGTTATGATATTTTTTATAGAAATTGGACGAGACCGTTTGATTTGAGTAATATGATAAGTAATACATAGATAAATAATATAATGTAAATTAAAATAAATAAGAAATAATAGTTAATACATTATTTGATTTGATGGATATATTATAATTTATTTGATTTAATTGATGTAAAATTAATAATTAATAGATTGATAAATAATATGACGAGAATAACGCGAAATTGAATGAGATAAGTTATACATAGATTAATAATACATCAAACCATCATTTTGGGTACAACTCGGTATATATGATAAAACATTGAATTATTATCATTTTTGTTTTGTTTAATATTTGGCTCGAGTTATACAAATAACTAATGTCATGAATCACCGTAAAAAAAAATTAATATCATGAATCATTATCTTATTCGAGTATATTGATTTTGATGTGATTCAAAGTATCACAAACGTCAAAATTGTGAGAAAACTCTCAATTTTCAGTTAATCAAATATCAAAACTTACAAGAATGTCAATGTAAGTCTCGTAGATAATAAATTAGAGTCCTTTTTCAATTGAAACAACAAAAGACAAACGAATCCTAAATAAATAAAGTATAAATATATGAGACAAATTTTAAGATATTGATAAATTCATCTAATAATTTAAGATAAAGATAAATATCTTATTTTATGTATACATGATGCATTTAAATCGTTCTTATATTATGCATTTTTGTCATCTCGACAAGCCAAACAATAGCTCAAGGACTCAACGTTGGAACGATGCTTTAATGAATGATACATAAAGGGATGCAATACCCTTGCGTGGAAAATATATTTTTATATTATAAAAAAAGCAAAAATAAATTTAACATTTTTGTAACGTTTATAATCTCTCGAACCGAATTGAATTTCACCGAAAATTTGAACCGAAAACCAAACCGAATTTCACGGTTCAGTTCGGTTAAAAACCGAAATATTTTTGGTTTTTTGGTTCGATTTATTTTATTTTATTTTATTAATTTATATTTATTTATTAATAAAAACAAATAAAAATTAATTAAATATTAAAAACCAACAAAAAAAAACGGTTTTCAGTCAGTTCGATAAACCGAACAGAAAAAATCGAACCAAACCGAAAACCAAAATCCGAAAAACTGAAAATCAAAAACCTTTGGTTTGTTTTCGGTTCAAGTCGAATTTTCGATTTCATCTCGACCTCGGTTCGGGCGGTTAACCATAACTCGAACACTCCTACTACTCCTACTCCTCATGTATAATTTCTGGAGAGTGATGCAATGGGCTATGGGCTTACAGCTACAAGGTTAACCAGATTTCAAGAAACTCCGAATTCAATCTTAGATTAAAGTGATTTTGAAGACCAACTCCGAGTCAGTGCGCTGTTAAACTTTTTTGAACATGTTTAAATTTTGAAATGACTTATATTTACGTCATGTTGCCAAGCTCGTAGTCGTAACACGACATTATTAGGAAAATAAAACTCAAAAGCCAAAATATAATATAATCCAACAAACGTGTGCAGTTTGTAACAACACGATTAATCAGGAAATTAAATAAACTTTAAAAATAAATAAATAAAAATTTTGGGAATTTGAATGCTCAAGAGTTTATTTATCTATACTTGATGTATAATAAACAACAAGCTCATAAAATACCAATTTAACGATCATTTTAATGCACGAACAAACACTTCTACTTTCATTCAATAAAAAATAATAATTACAAAAATATATTTTAGTAAATCTATTACCCACTTATAATTACCAACTCTCGTAATTATTTCTTCAAATTCTAAAATAATTAAAATTAGGCTTTACCCTCAAATATAAAATAAATCGTTTATCATATTAATCATAATTAATAACTTAAGGATTGATATTTGATAAAGAAAATCAATTAGAATAAAAATCTATCAAATAGACCTTGGATTGCATGTTTAAAAAAATTATTTGTGAGCCCAATATCGGGAGCCCACAAATTTTTTTGTGACCCAACTAATTCAGCCCGAAAGTTAGAAGAACGGGATGTGTCAATATTTCAAAGTTCAAACCCCTTTCCGTTTCCATTTCGATTCGTATCATAGGAAAATTCAAAGTCGGGATTACGGTCAATTCCCGTGTTTTTCTGGTCAGAGATCTTTCTTCATTTTGTTCATATTGTTGGATCTGTATCTTCTTCCACTGTTCTTTCTTCTTCTCCATCATATTTATACGGAAAAAAGACGGATCAAGTGTAAAATTTTGATTTGAATGCAATGGCAACTGATAATGGTGGTGCGGATATAGAAACGTCGGACGACAATGAATTTTCATCAGGGAGGGGTGCGGGTGGCCGAAAATACAGGCCAGTATTTGCCCACGACCAAGATCGAGCCGTTCTTGAGATGTCCTCAATAGATCCTAGCAGCGGCGCTTCTTCTTCGGATTCATTTTCTAATCAGAGCGATCTCAAGTAAATTTTATTGTATTTTCTTATGTTCGCTCATTATTTTTGGTTGGGATGTTGTTTGCTCTATGTTTGTTTTCCTGGTCTGTTATCAGCCTGTGTTTTGATTGGTTTATTCAAGGTAATTTTGTTGCCTGTGTGAGCTATTGGGGCAAGGTGCAATGAATTACAGACAAATTATAAGTTATAACCTAGCCTTAATTGTATGTATGTGACATCACGTATTGAGGTAGAACATAAGTTGATGAGGCACTTACATTGTTTAGTCTTCGTTATATAATACTTAGCTCGATGAAGATTTTTTGGTTCTTGTCTTATTTAAGCAATTATGTTTTTGGAATGTTGCTTTCTTGGTGTACTTGTGTCGCCTATATGAGTGATTTCTTGAGGCATAAGGTTGTCCACTAACTTGTAGGCAAGAGAAGTCTGTGTAAAAGTATATATTTGATTGAAATTTAGAGCTTGAGATTTAAGCATAAATCTTACTCTTCATATTTCAGAAAAATTAAGGTGGGTGTGCAGGCGAATATGTTACCCGAAGGTCGAGATGGCTCGGTTCCCAACCATGAAGGTGTTAATGGGTCTCAGGCGGAATCCAAACTGGAATTGTTTGGTTTTGACTCGCTAGTCAATATTCTGGGGCTTAGAAGGTAATGATGAATAAATCTTCTTCCATTTATTTATGTATTTCCTGGTAGAAAAATAGAAAATTATGAGGCATTTCTTATTAATTGGTTTTCCTAAATTATTGAGTTTCCACTGTCCTTCAATATCATCTGGGCTTGAGATGTGAATGTTTGTTTAAGCAATCATAAATTTTTATAAATTAGAATTTAATATTTTTCTTGATGATTTTCCGTATTCAGTATGGCCAGCGATCAGATTCCAGCACCATCTAGTCCTAGAGATGGAGAGGATGCGAATATTAATCTTGACCGTCCAAAGGTAATAACAAATATATTCCATCTTATTTTTGCCCTTGGGTTCTGTGCTACTGTCTGATAGCAAATGGCCATGGTTATGTTCTGGTGCTGGTCTGCTACGTGTAATTTGATTATCTGTCTTTGTTATTAAGTATTTTGAGAAGTGGTGGAACTTCAAATGTGATGTTCTCATGCTTGATTATTTATTATTTGGTGGAAAACTGTGTTGCACGAATACGGGTACGGGTATCGTATCGGATACGACACGGATACGGCGATACGACAAATTTTGAAAATATAAGACACGATACGGTTAGGATATGACAATTATTAAAAAATATATAAATATTATATATAAATTTAGTATTAAAAATAAAATTGTAGAGATAGAAAACCATATTTTTATAATCTTTATAGAAACCGGCAAGAGGCGACTGATGGGGCAGCGAACTTCAAAGAGTGGTGTCGTGAATTGTGATGATCGACGATGCAAGAAGCCGAGCAAGAAAGAACAGAAACTGGCTATTAATTATTTAATTTAGGGCTTTTGAGCCCAATTTATTTTAATTTATTTATTAATTAGTCCTTAGAAATTTAATGTTTTTCATTTTAACCCCTGAAACTTTTAATTTTTTGCAATTTTGCCAAAAACGTATCCGAAAACGTATCCTTGCCGTATCCATGCCGTATCCTAGCCGTGTCCAAAACGTATCCGACTGGTCAAGCATGAAAAAAGTCAACGACACGGATTTTGCCGTATCCGACACACGTATCGGCGTGTCGTATCCGTATCCGTGTCGTATCTGTGTCCGATACTTCGGATTTTTTTTTTTTTGAAGTATCCGTGCTACATAGGTGGAAAAGTATGTGACTGGAGAACTGGACTATGATGATGTTGGGGGGGAAGAACTGTACACCTTAAGCGTAGGAATATACCAATCCCCTCTTTCGTCTTCCATGGTTTTCTGTTGTACGATTTTGTTTATTTGGTACTGTGAAAATTTATTAACATCAGGATTTCAGATTTCTCTACTTGCTGACTTTAGACTTAAGATACTGATTGTGGCTCTTCCTTTTATGTTATTTTCGGAAAGTTAATACCGTGGTTCTTTTATCAATGCTGTCTAAACGAAATTGCTTATCATGCAGATATCTGGTGTCAAATTGGGGACCATGATGGGTGTGTTTGTTCCTTGCTTGCAAAATATTTTGGGGATTATTTACTACATCAGATTTTCTTGGTAATCTTCATGGAATCAAATGAGCGCAGAAACAAAGTTGTGTACTCACAGGAATCCAGGATAGAACATCCTAATTCCTACCTTTAGGAGTTAGCATGTTCTTTCTTTATTTATCCATTTCTTATTATTAGTTTTTATTTCTGGATTGCAATTGGTTACTTGTATCTCAATTTTATAACTTAGGATTTTTATATCCGAGTTGATAGGTTCTTTACGATGCATAGAACGTGTGAAAGAGTTAATGTATTTTTTGAGTCAAGCAGGCTTAGTTGCAATTCTGTCCTGATTATTGCATTGCTCTTGAGCTAAACGTTTCTTTTCATTTATCTCTACCTAGCCCAAGGTCACTGGATTAAGAATACTTTATGTGTTTGTTTACACTGATTATGCCTCTCTCCTCCACAAAGGCAAATGACGTCCCAGATTGATCCTTTGCATTTGCGAGAGGATTCACAGTGTTGAATTTGTCTATAAATATTTATGTGAATATTCATGTAGCTTGTTTCGAAAAGCAAGTTGAAATTACCAGAGGAAATGCAATTACTTTGATAATGGAAAAAGCGTAACTTGATTCTGTAGGGTTGAAGCTGGATTGGATAAAAGCCACTCTTTGCTTATGTTCACTCTCTCTCTCTCTCTCTCTCTCTCTCTCTCTCTCTCTCTCTCTCTCTCTCTCTCTCTCTAATTTCTTTGGCTTAGTTTTTAGACAAATATTTCCTTGATACTCATTTTTTTAGAATTTACGTGCTGATTCAGCCTTGAAACTGTAGGATTGTAGGAATGGCTGGGATTGGTGAATCTCTATTACTTGTCGCCTTCTGTGGCTCCTGTACTTTTCTTACAACTATATCGTTGAGTGCAATTGCTACTAATGGTGCAATGAAGGTACACCGTAATGGAGTATTTTAGTTGTAATGCTTGACTCTTCAACTAATGAGTTTTGTTCTATTGTTGATTTTTTCCATACACATTTGATTTATAAGTCCAACTATAGAATATGTTGATTCTCATGAAATTTGTCATCCATCTACTTTTATTTCCAGGGTGGGGGGCCTTATTATCTTATTGGTCGAGCCTTGGGTCCTGAGGTTGGAGTAAGTATTGGATTATGCTTTTTCCTTGGAAATGCAGTTGCAGGATCTCTGTGAGTACCTAGTGTTGATGGCTGAGAATGGATGTTGTATTTTGCAATCTGTTAGTTTGATCCAGGAAATACTCACTTGTTGATGTTTCATTCTCATGGTTTAACACAGTTATGTCTTGGGGGCTGTGGAGACCTTCCTAAAAGCTGTTCCAGAAGCAGGGCTTTTCAGAGGTAATCTTGTACTGACTTGTGACCATACGTCCTTTTTAAATTTTTATGAACTTTTTGTTTCTGTGAAAATCTTCTTCACTTTGCTTTTCACCGTCACTACATGCTTTAATTACCTGAAAAAGGAGAAGTACGGAAATAGTGTAAACCTTTTGAGATTGAGATGGATTATGGTTTTGTGATTTGGCCATCTTGCCTTTTTGTGGTACTCCCATGGTAATACGATACTGCTAAAGCCTTTGCTTGGTCAACTGATTTTATTTGAAGTTTTTTTTTTCCCTCTAAACACGTTATGAAGATTTCGTCCAAATTTATCTTATTCCCTTTGATGCAGAAACCTTTACCAAGGTAAACGACACTGGCATCGCACAGCCTATTCCCAGCCCAAGTTTGCATGACTTGCAAATATATGGGATCATTGTGACAATCATCCTCTGTTTCATAGTCTTTGGTGGTGTGAAAATGATCAATCGAGTTGCACCAGCCTTTCTTATACCTGTTATGTTCTCATTGTTCAGCATATTTCTTGGGATATTTCTGGCAAAGAAGGATCATCCAGCAGGTGTGTTGCCTCACTCATTTCTGTATAATAATTTATAATTTTTATAAATGTGTTGGAAGTTCTCCCGAATAGCCCACCGGAAATAACTTTTGGGGGAAGATCATTGTTTGAGTTATAAAAATGGAAAATGAGCCTCAAACCTTGTTTATTTCGAGTACCAAAACCAAGATGTCTATGATATCTGTAATTCTAATATTTGTAAACTGCAAGCACATATCTATACCACAAAATTGGAAATTGTCATTTTATTTAATAGTTTAGTGGATTTCAGACAGCTAGGAATGCTGTAGTATTTACACACACTTGTCCGGTTGATTGTTTGCTTCTTGCTTTTGTTTCTTTCATACGACTATAAGGTTCTATTTGGTATTATTGTACTCATTTGTGTTCCCAAAATTGTGCAGTTGGAATTACGGGCTTGAGTTTGGCTTCTTTCAAGGATAATTGGAGTTCTGACTATCAAACAACAAACAATGCTGGAATCCCTGATCCCAGTGGGAAAATATATTGGAACTTCAAGTGAGGCACCTAGTACATCTCAGTTAATTTTTCTCTTTTTACTAACACTAGATTTGTCCTGTTTAAGACTCAGTTCTCATCAAATTCACTATTCTGTTTTTGGTAATTTTTTTCCTTTTGGTGTGTTGCATCCTTCATACACGTACCTTTCCTGAGAATGTTTCGGGATTCTTTTGATAAATTCTGTTGCAACATGATGTTTTCCATGGCTAAGCTGGCTTCACCCGTGATTCACAAGGATAATGTTTCAGTTAATTCACAACTAGACTGTGAGTATGTCAAGCCAATGGTGGATTGTTTTGCATTATGAGTAGATGCTGTTGTATATCTTTTTATTATCTACCCCTTCATATTGGTCCATAATATTTCTTTTAGAATTGTGTTTCTAGAAACTTGATTGTAGCACATTGTCGAGAACCTGCTTGTTGTGCTTGTTGTTGAATAAATCTTGATAAGACCTACGAGAAGCATGGTCTTAACAAATAGCACGAGCATGTGTTTCCTCACATGATAACCTGGTCTCAACTGTGATTTTATTGTAGATAAACACGTCTTATCAAAAAAAAAAAATTGTAGATAAACATAATATAGCGTGAATAAAACAAAGTATATTTGATCTATGTGTGCTAACTGTCTTTACTTTCAGTGCACTGGTAGGACTTTTTTTCCCAGCTGTCACGGGGATTATGGCTGGTTCAAATCGTTCTGCCTCACTCAAGGATACTCAGCGATCCATTCCTGTTGGGACCTTAGCGGCAACTTTGGCAACTTCTGGTCTATATCTTGTTTCTGTGGTTTTTTTTGGTGCTCTTGCTACCAGGGAGAAACTATTGACCGACAGGTATGTCAATGCAGATTCTCTTTTTGTGCTGCATTTGTTGCATACTTTAGCCCGTTTATGTTTTCTGTTTTGTTTTCATGTACTGTGCTGATGCTGCAATTGAATGCTACACCTGTTACTGGCTACCTTTTTGTCAAGAACCAGTCTGGATGGTCTTACTAATATTATTCTCATTTTTATTAATAGTTATGATTCTAAGGTTCTGTTGCTTTAGAGAAGATATTGTACTACTCGAGAGGAGTTTTTGGTAATGTGCTGAAGCTTGCCATCTGACACGAGATATGGAGTCTCCAATGCAAATGTTGAACATTAGAATGTGTGCTTAACTAATTGGAAATGAATTTTAGGGAAGGAATTGTTGGTAGTTGGTACAGATTTGAATGATGATCCATGAGCGCAAAATTGCCTATATCTTTGTGATAACATCTTTGAAGTCTTTTAGTAGTTCAATATGATTTATAACAAGTGCTTCTGAATTTTTAAATTATGGATTTGAAACGAGTAGATCAAGTTTTTTAAGGCCCTGTTTGGTATCAAAAGTCAAACCAGAAAAACATTTTTTTTTTATAAAAAAAGTGCTTTTTTAGTTTATAAGGAGTTTGAATTGTCATTTAAGTGCTTACAAAAGCACTTTTTTAAGTTAAATTTAGAGCTTTTTCAAAAGCCCAAAATTAGAGTTTAAAAAATACTTATTTTAAAAATCACTACCAATACCATACGGGCTTTGAGTGGCAGGGTTTTGAGTGCTATGTACAAACCAAATGTTTATTCCTGGCCTTCGTACAAGTTGGCTGTTTTTGTTTAAATTATATTTTTAATCACATTTTCAAATTAATTGAAGTTGTCCTGTATAAGGGCTTGACTGAGCTGTCTGTGCAGGCTACTTACAGCTACTGTCGCTTGGCCTTTCCCTTCCATTATTCATATTGGTATTATACTCTCTACCTTAGGCGCAGCTCTACAGAGTTTAACTGGTGCCCCCCGACTTCTTGCAGCAATAGCCAATGATGATATCCTACCTGTTTTGAACTACTTTAAAGTGGCAGATGGGAGTGAGCCTCATATTGCGACTCTATTCACTGCATTTCTCTGCATTGGATGTGTAGTTATTGGCAATCTGGATCTTATTACGCCAACCATAACAATGTTTTACCTTTTGTGTTACGCGGGTGTCAACTTGTCGTGCTTTCTTTTGGATCTTTTAGATGCTCCCAGCTGGCGTCCTCGATGGAAATTTCATCACTGGAGCCTCTCTCTTGTTGGAGCATTAATCTGTGTAGGTTAGTTTCCATGCTTGCATTTCTTGGTATGCAGGATGAAATTAAGTTTTGATGGTGCTGGAGATGGTACAGTTCACACTTTTTCTTCATTACTTATAACCTGGTTCTGCCAATTAGTGCAAACGAGAAAGATTTATTAGTAGACTTCCTCATTCCTTTTTATCTTCAGCTTTTGTCAGCTATTGAGTGCTGAGAAAAAGAGACGACGCTGAATTTTTTATTTTTATTGATTGAACCTCCTTAGTGGTCCCTGGATATATGCCCGAGATTTATGCATGATGTAGCTTTAATTATCTGTCTTCAAGTTACAGTACGAGTGAGTTCTACATGATGCTCATGCTATATGTTCTATATGGTGTTCTTATTGACTCTGAGTACACTTACATATGATACTTGCGATATGCTTTTTTTGCAAGGAAAACTTAAAATAGATGAAAGTAGGTTGAGTTGTAATTTTTCAAGTGTGCAGAATTTTCGCGTGTAGACATTATCTGTGCATTGAGTTGCAGATTAGTGATTAAAAAGAGGATTCAGAAACAGTTGATCTGCTGACTATTCAGGTGAAAAATTGAGATCAAATAGCCAACAGGATACTCTATGACAAATACATGCAGATGCACGAGTGTGGCGGTGCACCCCATACTCTCTGTACTTTGTCTTTTCCTGTACTTTCCTTCACAATTATGGCCCTGCTAATCACCTAGGTAGCCGGTGAGGCATCAATACATTCTTTGTCTGTTGATTAGATCTAAAATCAAGCTAGTGGGACAAATCTTTTTTTGAAAATGTGTACGTGGGTTAACAACAGAAAGGAATAGTGGTTTGTCATATTTTGGAAATTGGAAATTGAAGTTGTCTTTGATCCTGTTGACTTGGTATTCGGTTAGTATTCCATTTAATTGTTAATATAATTGACCTGCATGAATCGTTGCGGCATACCCTAAATTAAGGTGGATCAATTGATTAGCAAATGAATTCTATATAGGAAGGATCTGTGGACATGATGGCATGCGAAGGTTCAGCGCAATATAATTAAATTTCTTGTTCTTTATCATATGTGCAATTTTTACCATATATTTTCTTATATCACTGTATTTTTCCTTTTCAGTGATCATGTTTTTAATTTCTTGGACTTTCACTGTGGTGTCTCTGGCCTTGGCAACTCTTATATATTATTATGTTGGCATCAAAGGGAAAGCAGGAGACTGGGGTGATGGTTTCAAAAGTGCATACTTTCAACTTGCTCTTAGAAGCCTGCGATCTTTAGGAGGTTTGCGTGCTTATCTAGTTGACCAATCAAGGGTTTTGATGTCAGTTTAGTTACTTTTCTTACTGTGTCATCATTCTCACAGTGCAATTATATTTTCAGCAAGCCAAGTACATCCAAAGAACTGGTATCCCATTCCTCTCATATTTTGCCGGCCTTGGGGTAAATTGCCTGAAAATGTACCTTGCCATCCTAAGCTTGCGGACTTTGCCAATTGTATGAAGAAAAAAGGCAGGGGAATGTCAATATTTGTTTCTATTTTAGACGGGGACTATCTTGAGTGTGCTGAAGATGCAAAGGCCGCATGCAGGGCTCTCAGTACTTACATTGACTATAAAAAATGTGAAGGTGTGGCTGAGATAGTTGTTGCCCCTTCGATGTCCGATGGCTTCCGAGGTATCGTTCAGACAATGGGCCTTGGAAATCTGAAGCCTAATATCGTGGTGATGCGATACCCTGAAATCTGGCGCCGGGAAAATTTAACCGAAATACCAGCCACATTTGTCAGTATAATAAATGATTGCATTGTTGCAAACAAGGCAGTTGTTATCGTTAAGGGTCTCGATGAGTGGCCTAACGAGTATCAAAGACAGTATGGTACCATCGATTTGTACTGGATTGTAAGAGATGGTGGTCTTATGCTGCTTCTTTCCCAGCTCCTCCTGACGAAAGAGAGCTTCGAGAGCTGCAAGATTCAGGTCTTTTGTATCGCAGAAGAGGATTCTGATGCGGAGGAACTCAAGGCGGATGTAAAGAAGTTTCTTTATGATCTTCGAATGCAAGCTGAGGTAATTGTGATCTCAATGAAGTCGTGGGATGCACAAACCGAGCAGCAGGATGATTCTGTGGAGGCATTCACCAGTGCACAAGAGAGAATTGCCAGTTATCTTGGTGAAATGAAAGAAAGGGCTGGAAGAGAAGAGACGCCTTTGATTGCTGATGGAAAGCCAGTAGTTGTTAATGGGCAACAAGTAGAAAAATTCCTATACACCACTTTCAAGCTTAATTCAACAATACTTAGATACTCTAGAATGGCTGCTGTTGTCCTGGTAAGTCTTCCACCGCCTCCTTTGAATCATCCTGCGTATTTTTATATGGAGTATATGGACGTCTTGGTCGAAAATGTCCCTCGTCTTTTGATGGTTCGAGGATACCGTAGAGACGTCGTTACGTTGTTCACATAGTTGACCCAATACATACTTAACCTTCATCTTGCATTGGTTGATAACTTCAATCATCTGTAAGTATGTACTCTTAGCTTATATCCCTCGTTTTTTAAAGACACCTAGTGGCATTTTCAGTTTCCTTCGCTTTTTTTCTCCCCTGTCGTCTTGGGTACGTTTTTATGGGTCATATTTGTTTATTCTTTCCATTATAATTACAGAAAATTTTGTCGTTCCATCTTGGTGGTATTTTCAATAAAGCAATGATTATTAGTTTATTCTCCTCTTATTTGGGGTGTTTTGGTTCAACTACATTAGAACGATTGATAAAATGTCAAATTAACATATGAACTCAATTTTTACATTTACTTAAATTGTTTTTAAGTTTAATATTATTATTAAATTCAACTACGCTTATGATATAAGTATAATCCAAGATGTAAAGTTTTGAATCCTTTTAACAAATGGGTAGAAGATGCATGTGGGTGTATCATTTAAGGCACCGTTTGGTTTGAGTGATAGGATAAGTAATCCATGAATAAGTAATATAATGTAAATTAAAAATAAATAAGAAAAATTAGTTAATACATTATTTGATTTGATGGATAGATTATAATTTATTTGATTTAATTGATGTAAAATTATTCATTAAAAAATAGATAAATAATATGACGAAAATAAAGAAAAATTGATTGGGATAAGTTATACATAGATTAATAATACATCAAATCAAACAATGCCGAGTTTTAATTATTTAAACTTTGTTTTTTTTCTTTTCTAAATTTTAAACACTTTACTTCTTGCTTGAATGATTGTACCCAACAACAATGAAAAAATAAAGATATTTTTTAGGGTATAATATAATATTGAAATGATGTCATCAATTACAGATCAAAAAAGTTTTTCTCCTCAACGAAAGGTGCAGAAGTATTATAATATAACTAGCGAAAGGTATGCACACGATGTGTGTATAAAATAATACCAACATTATTAAAAGGTACAGAAGTATTATAATATAACTAGCAAAAGATGCAAACACGATGTGTGTAAAATTATATCATTACGAAATAAATAAACATATATAGATTACACGAAAGAGTGTTACTTTCCTGTTATTCATTCCAAATTCGAAATGCGAAGAGATAAAAAAGTGGTTGAGTACATGCCGCCCGCAGGGCATTACCCTGCGGGTGATGTGTAACCCCATGATTGGTCAAAATTAGTGGGGCCCACGTGAGGCCCACTAATTTTAACCAATCATGAGACGCCAAATCACCCGTAGGGTACTACCCTGCGGATAGCATCTACTCAACCAAAAAGAACATAGTGAAAAATGGCGCCGATTTCTCTTATTTTGAATTTGAAGAATTTGAAGCTTTTGATTTCTCTTATTTTGAATTCGAAGACTGCACGTGGAACATGGAGAGAGGAATTGAGGGAAGTTAAAGGAAGGAAAAAACCGATTGTGTTCATTTTTTTTTTTACCATTTTACCCATGAAGAAGAAAATGATAATTTGATGGGTTACACATGTAATTTGATTCTAATGTCACTCAACGAACGAAATCAGTTTCTATATGAGTAAAATTCTTTATAAAATACTAAAGAAATAAAAATAATTATAATAATACTAAAGATACTCATTCTTTTCTTTTTACAAGATAACAAAAAAGAAAATATTGATGCTTATAAGTAATTTCACTTTTATTATCTTAAAATAATATTATTTTTAAATCTTTCAATTTTTATTTTTATCTATATTGAAATTTAATCGTATCTTTATCTATATTTAAAATTTTTTAATTAGATCGTTGCTATTAATAAAAAAATATGGAAAATAAATTTGAAATAAACCATAAATTATCATGTTTAGAAAAATATATAGATCGTGTTATATGTAAACGCACGTCGTGTGCAGAAGGATAGTAGTAGTATAAAATATCCGATTCCCTTACTTTAATCGATTCTTTTGTTATATTTGTAATTGAGTAGACAAAAACTCCTATGAGACGGTCTCAATGGTCATATATGTAAGACAAATTTTTTTTATTAATTTTAAAATCTGAAAATATTTAATTTATACATTTGGAGCTCAAAACTTTTATTTTTCCTTGAATCATCAAGAATCTTCACATTATCTAGTTAAGCCTTGTGAAAAAATATCTAAAGGTTGTGTTTTGCTTCCTATGATAAATATAGGATTATATTAACAATTCTATGCTACCACATGTTTACTTATTTTTTGAGGACTCGTATTAACTCATAAAGCTAATCTATATTAACTTTTTTTAATTTTTGGTACGGATGATAGGATAAATAATATATAGATAAGTAAAGTATTATAATAAAAAATAAATAAGAAATAATAGTGCATATAATATTAGATTTGATTGATAGATTATATTTGATTTGATTTGATTGATTAAAATTTATATAAAAATGATAAATTATCATTTTATTCTTTTAATAATAAATTAAATATAAATAATAATATTTATTTATAAGGGATAATATAGTAATTTAAATTCAATGGTTTGATTGATCTAAGATAAATAATTAATGATTTGATTGATGTAAAATTATAATTAATAGATGAATAAATAATATGATGAAAAAAACGTAGGATTAGACATGATAAATTTATATATGGATTATTAATAATCCAACCAAATGGAGACCTTGATGATTTATCACAAATAAATGACGTGATAAATAATCATTTTAACTAATTATGTTTCAAATTGAAATAAATTATATTTATATTCTTAATTTACATTCCAAAAAATAATATATGAAAACCCCATTTTAAAAAATTATATAATATGGATATAAATTTCAAATACCTTAAGATATATTAATACATTTCATTTGATTTTAATATAAAAAAATTCCATTTAAAAATTATAAAACATGAATAAAAATTCTAATAATGTAATATATTATTAATACATTTCATTAGATTTTATCTTTATTCATGGAAAATTAGTTAACTCAATTTATTAATTTTTGTTTTAAAAAATAAATAATTTTTATACTCAATAATTTTGGTCAATTAAAATAATTACATGTGAATTAATAATAATTACATTCTTCAATAAAAATCGCAATCTCAATTTTAAAAATAAAAACTACAAATAATATTATAAACAAAGGAAAAAATTGTAACTCGTCACTTAATCATAATATCAATTACAAAATTGATCCACCAAAATAAACATGTGATTGCTTCTACATCATTATTCAACATCCTATAAAATTAATTTAATAATCTTAATATTATTTATCTATATATAATTAATCTTACTAAATAAACACAGTCAAAATACAAACCAAAAACCTCAATCGATCGACTCTCACTAAACTTTATAAGTTAGTAGAAATTCCCGCACATGAAAATTATCTTTAAAATACGGATGAAAATGTGTGACCTATAGAAAGAGGTTGAGAATTAAAAAAAAAAATTTCCAAAAACTCGTAATATACAAACTAACTAACTTGGTCATCTTGATTCTTAATGGATGAACAAAACTACTTCTTGTCTTCTTCCATATATTCAATAAAAATACTATAAAAACTTCAGCAAATTATAAGGTGACGAACTGATTTGCTAAAAAATATTAAAAATTAATTAATTGTGTTAAAAATATATGGCGTGAATCGCTAGTATCAAATGAACTATATATATTAAAAAAATCCCTATTGTAAACTCGATCGAATTATGTTGATGAAAATGGAGGAAAAAACAACTCAACCAAATCAATGCTTCCTTATTATATTGTCCAACCACATATATATATATCATAAATGACCATATATAAAATGGTCTCCTACAAATTACTATATATAATGAAATTTAACCTTAAATTAAGTTAATTATGAAATTAATCTGAAATTTCACATTAATTATTAGACTATTAATTTTACATAGAATAAACATATTAATTAATTTAAATTTAAATTGAGAAAATATGTGAATCTGAAAATGTAAGAATGATGAAATTTTCTATAGAAAAAATGACGAACAAGTGAAAAATGAGTCTCTATGCACGTGATACATGTATTTATATATGAATTTTTTTTAAAAAAATAATTGTGTAAAAAATTGGAGATATTATATCAAAATTAAACTATAAAGTGTTTTTGAATTTTTTTAAAACAATTTTATAATGATATGATTATCTTGAAATAAAAATAAAAATAAAAGTATAATTTATTAGGATATGATAGTTTCAGATAAGATATATATTTACTAAAATAAACTTTTATGATTTTTTTAATTAAAGAAATATAAAAATATTTTTGTAATTGGTGAGAGTGTCTATATATAATAATATAATTTTTTTAATGATAAATGAAGAAATTAATGGTCAGTATATAACTTAATTATGCTAGTTTGTAGGATGATGGCCTTACGATAAACTATTTCTAAAATTTACTTATTTCATTTGGTTTGATAATTTTGTATGTTTAATCTTTTTCTCCTCAAATATCTATAGTTTCTTTGAAATAATTCAAATTTGAAAAAATGTAAATTGTAGGTGATATATAATTCTCTTATGATTACGGAGATAAAGATAAAAGTTGAAATTTGAATACTCGATGAAAGATAGAATAAGATATATAGACGAAGACAATAATAACTGAAAACGAGGATAAAAGATATGATATAGTAAGAATCTGATTATTATTATTATTTTTTTGGTCAAAATAAAAGAATAGAATATGAGAAATTCGATTGGAAGAATCAAAATCCAAACATGCCATACATCAAATCACACCATATATTTAGCAAGGAAAATAAAGTCAATGAAAAACACTTTATTTTGTTTTTGGGGAAAATATAGAAAAGAGTGCATAATGAAATTTAGAAATTGTGGATTTTGAATAATTTAATTTAATGTTGTCGGATAGATTTGGGAAAAGATCTCCCATGAAGATTCATTCGATAGGTGAATGATTTGACGGGAATCTTTAATTAGTTGGAAAATGGATTTGACTTGAATTATGGTGTCCATACACAGTTACACACTCTCACGGATTCAAACCTAAACCCGTCATTTTCTCCTTTTTTACAGCAAAACACATTAACTTCCTTCCTAATTCTCCGTTATATAGAATAGAACAGAAATTCTCCCACAACATTTCTGATCATACTGGGCTAGCTAATCATTCTCTCCGATCTTCATCGGATTCCTCTGCTGCACTCAGGTATGTCACGTTCACTACGACTTTTACATACATTTTGAAAGAAATATATATATAATATATTTTGCAGGGAAAATATAATTAATATCACATACATACGGGGTGGTGTGAGAATGGAGGCAGGGTTAACAAAGAGGAGAGGATGCTCATGCACTAAGGATGATTTTTTCCCGGAGGAATCGTTCCAGAGCATCAACAATTACGTGAAAGCTCTGAAACAAACACCGGTTCGATTGTTGGACCGGATGCTGACACGGTCCAACGTGCAGGCCGAGTTAGATGCCAAGGCTCGTAGTGGGGGTTCAATGAAGAAGACGCTTTCGTGGTGGGATTTGATGTGGTTCGGCATGGGGGCCGTCATCGGTGCCGGAATATTCGTTCTCACTGGCTTAGAGGCTCGTGAAGATGCTGGTCCCGCCGTCGTCTTATCCTACGCTGTCTCTGGTCTCTCCGCCATGCTTTCTGTCTTTTGCTACACCGAGTTTGCTGTGGAAATCCCTGTTGCAGGTATGTATGTATGTATGTCTACATGAGAATTTTGGGCCAACATAACATTGTATGTCTTTAATTTTTTTTTGTTTTGAAGGTGGTTCGTTCGCTTACTTGCGGGTGGAGCTTGGCGATTTCGTGGCCTTCATTGCTGCCGGAAACATCCTTCTCGAGTATGTAATCGGTGGCGCAGCAGTGGCACGTTCTTGGACCTCCTACTTTGCCACACTCTGCAACCATAAGCCCGAATCTTTTCGCATCCACGCCAATGGTCTACCTGATGGCTACAACCATCTTGATCCTATAGCCGTGGCTGTTGTCGCAGCCATATGCCTATGTGCGGTTTATAGCACCAAGGCCTCCTCTCGTTTCAACTACGTGGCATCCGTGATCCACCTCATTGTCATCGTCTTCATCATCGTGTGTGGACTCATCAAGGCCGACACCAGCAATTACACTCCCTTCGCACCATTTGGCCCCCGTGGAATCTTCAAAGCTTCAGCAGTCTTGTTTTTCGCCTATGTTGGATTTGATGCTGTTTCCACCATGGCAGAGGAAACCAAGAACCCCGCGAAAGACATCCCCATCGGTCTTGTTGGATCCATGACCATCACCACACTCTTATACTGCTTGTTAGCCATAACTCTTTGCCTGATGCAGCCATACGGTATGATCGATGTTGATGCTCCCTTTTCAAGGGCATTCGAGTTGGTGGGGTGGAACTGGGCTAAGTACATTGTCGCCGCAGGAGCCTTGAAAGGCATGACTTCGGTTCTGCTAGTGGGTGCAGTGGGACAAGCCCGTTACCTCACCCATATTGCACGTACACACATGATGCCCCCATGGTTTGCCAAAGTCCATGAAAAGACCGGAACACCTATCAACGCCACCATTGCCATGCTTACTGCCACCGCAATCATCTGCTTCTTCACAAAACTAGACATCCTATCCAACTTACTCTCCATCTCCACACTCTTCATCTTCATGCTTGTTGCCCTTGCCATTCTTGTTCGTCGATACTACGTTAGTGGTGAAACAACAATACAAAACAGGAACAAGCTAATCGCCTTCATATTGCTTATCCTTGGATCTTCAATAGTCACTTCAATCTACTGGGCGCTGAGTGATGGTTGGATTGCCTACTGCATTACAGTACCTATATGGCTCTTGTCCACTGCAGCACTGTGGATGTTGGTCCCTCAGGCCTGCAGTCCCAAGCTTTGGGGCACCCCGTTCGTTCCATGGTTGCCATCTGCATCCATTGCCATTAACATCTTCCTTCTTGGATCAATAGATAAGGACTCCTTCATTAGGTTTGGAGTATGGACTTTATTACTCCTTTGCTATTATTTCTTGTTCGGCCTCCATGCTTCATACGACAATGCCATGGCCATCCAAGTCAAGACCACCACCACGGAGGACAACACTCCATATGAGAATGCTGAATCCGGAGAAACGACTTCAACTCGGAGCTAGCTAGCTAAAATTCATTTCTATGATGTGCATACTTTATTTACTTCATATGTTTAATTCGTTGGACATATACCTCATCTGCTTCGTGTAATGCCTGAGTAATCTAAATTGGAAAGATGTTAAAGGTTATGGGCTTTATTATTATTATTATTATTAATTTTGATGATTTGGGTTTCGAGCTACATATCATCGACATTTATAGTATTGACCGTGTGTTTGTTGCCCAATACATTCTTTTCAAGCCAGATCCCATATTTTGCAACGAAAATTTTAAACAATTTTGGCAAAAATATGTTATTAGATTTTGTGAACTTAAATCCAAATTTTAATTTAATTAGTTATGCAATTTATTTTATATATTTTACTTTCATTTATTACCTTCAACCTTGTGTTAACTGAATTATTCCTCAATTTTTTTTATTATCTCTTACTATCCCTTACTATTTTATATAGGCTGAAAGTTGGATAAAAATTGTTTTGTACGTTTAGTATGTCCCATTACTTTGGAATGGCCCAATAAATTAACAGCAATTTAGATATCAGTCCCTAAACCCAAACACAATTTCATCCTAGTTCCTTGTCAGAAAAATATAGTTTAAACTTTTTGGGCCCACATAATTTTTCTGATAAAATTCGGAAATATGGTACAATACACGATATTTGAGTATCAACCGTGGTAGATCTGGTACAAATATATGATTTTTGAGTACTAAGAAAATATTGATATTAATGACACATTTATCTTATTTTGATGGAAATCAGTACAAAACATTGAAAATATGGTATTAATATATGATTTTTGAGTATCAAATGTGTTAGATCTGGTACAAATTTATTATTTTTGAGTATTCAAACATATATTGCAAGTTAATTTTAATAAAGATGGTACGAATTACTCTCAAAATCTATTTTTTATACATGATCTTGAATAATTAGTTTTTTAATATCATATATTCGTACCATATTTTCATTGTTTTGTACCGACTTTGTATGATTTTTTTAATATTCAAACATATATTAAAGTTCATATTAGTAATGATGTTCAGATTTTATACTCAAAATCTTATTTTTTGTACTCGATATTAAACAATTAGTGCTCGAATATCATGCATTCGTACCATACTTTCAATGTTTTGTACCGATTTTCATCCGAAAAAAAAATGTGGGCCCAGGGAGTTTAAACAAATTTTTTACTGACAAGGGACTGAAAAGATATATATGTTTGGATTTAGGGACTGATTTCTAATTCACCCATAAATTAACCAACAAAAAATACCCACGAAACCTCACGATGCGTACGACCCCTCATTTTGGTATGGCCAAACCCACGAAACAAAACCATGGCCTTTTCTTTATCGCTGCGTTCCAAACCCAGTTTGGTATTACTGAAAAAAAAAAAAAAAAAAACATTGCCTAACTCTTCACAGATTGTAGCATACATGGACGAAGAAAACCAAAAAAACAATCGATTTTTAGTTTCTACTTTGGCAAAACTGCCTCTGTATGCTACAACCCCTTCACTTGAAAGTTCATTGCTTCCTCTTTCGAAGTCGACAAATGCTTCGAAACAAATTCCTATAGCGACGGGATTGGAAAATCAAGCATACACCGAAGAAACCCTCTTGATTTGTTGAAATCCTTATGGGTCACCAAACTCTATGGTAGAACAACAATAGAATCCACTGATTTCATCCGATTGTTCAGCGCTCAAGGTTTTGTGGAACATGTATATATTAGAATTGCAACTAAAGAGATTGTTTATTTCGTGGAACATGTATATATTAGAATTGTATTTTAAATTTTTTGTAGTTTAAAGTCTTTCTAAAAGGTACACGACGTGTATATATATGTTTTAAATATTTTAGTTATCTTATTTGATTATATTAAATTTATTTTGAAAACATGTATTAAGTTACATTTGAACACATTTATCACATTTTTTCATTACACACGTAATGTGTGTGCCACAGTTGCTAATATATATTAATAGTAAATATATGTTACATATATACATATACATTCATTTTGGATTTGTCACAGTTTACGATAAAAATTAAAATAATTTGTGAGTTTAAGGCAACTTGGAGAAGTTCATGTTTCTACCGTAAATATTTACGCATAAGAGTATTACACTAAAAACTTATTTGTATAAAATATAATTTTTTAGAAACGATCATATACCTCTTCCGTCCAACTCATTTAGACTTGTATATATTTTCACACAAATTGAGAAAATGTTTGAAAAATAAAATTTATAAAACAATTTCTCACTTTGTCCTTAATTGATGAAGATTGTTATAGAATAAAATAATTCTACTAAGTAACTAATGATATTAATTTAACATGAATAAATTGATATTAAAAAAATTAAGAAATAAAGTATATAATTAAATAAGACGGTTAAAAATAAAATATAATGTTATCATGAAATTTGTTTCATTTTTCCACGTACGATGTTTACACATCTGTTTTGATTTTAGAGTTATATGCACCAAACACCCTGTAAAATATTGAAAATACACACTTCTCCCCTGTAAAATTTTAATAGGCATCGTCAATCCTGACCTTTTAAAAAATTAGCACACTCGCCCCTTCAGATGAGTGATTGTTGCGCACGCGCCTCTCATGCGAATGAGCAAAGATTTTGATATTTTTTTTGCACCAAATACCCCTGTGAAATGCTAAAAATGCATATTTGACTCATGTAAAATAATTTTTAAATTTATTCAACACATAATACATAATTTTTATTAAAATCTAATTATAAAATATTAGCAAACACTTTTTATTTTATTAATTTTATTTTTAATTTTAAATTTATTATGATTATATAATTATTTTCTAAAAAATATTATTATTTTATTTTGTTATTATTATTTTATTAAACTTTCTTCTTGTTTCCAACTTTTTCATTAAAAATGCATTCATAAATAAGATTTAAATACCTAAAAGTACCAAAATATTAAATCAAAATGATAATTTCATGCATATTACTTTTCAATTTAGAATTATAGATTTTTGAACCAAAATCTAAATTTTTTAAAATGCATTGCAGAATTTGCATTAAATAATAATACACAATATTTATTAAAATCTAATTATAAAATATTTTTCAAACATTTTTAATTTTTTTATTTTTATTTTTATTTTTTATTTTTATTTTAAATTTATAATTTATTTATTTCTAAAAAAATTATTACTTTATCTCGTTATCCTTATTTTATCAAATCACTTCGTGTTTTCAACTTCTCCATTAAACATGATTCATAAATAAGAATTTAAATATCTAAAAATACCAAAATATTGAACCAAATGATAAGGTCATGAATGTTACTTTTTCGATTTATAATTATATAAGCATGTTATTTTTTTTATTATTTATTACAAATTGTGCAATGCATATTCTCGAAAAATTTAAATTTTGATTCAATAATATATAGTTCTAAATCGAAAAAGCAATATGTTTGAACTTATCGATTTAGTTCAATATTTTGGTACTTGAAATTATTTAAATGCTTGTTTATGAATGCATGTTTAATGAAAAAGTTGAAAATACGAAGTGAGTTTAATAAAATAATAATAACAGGATAAAGTTATAATATTTTTTAGAAAATAATTAATAATGATAATACATTTAAAAAAATATTAATAAAACAAAAAATGTTTGCTAAATATTTATAATTGGATTTTATTAAAAATTGTGTATTATGGGTTGAATAGATTTAAAAATTATTTTCACAGGGGTCAAAAATGCATTTTTAATATTTTACATGGGTATTTGGTGCAAAAAAATATCAAAATCCTTGTCCAGTCGCATGAGGGGCGCGTGCGCAACAATCACTCATCTGAAGGGACGAGTGTGCTAATTTTTTAAAAGATTAGGGTTGAAGATGCCTATTAAAATTTCATATGCGAGAAATGTGCATTGTCAATATTTCACATGGATGTTTGGTGCAAATAACCCTTTGATTTTATATCCACCAAATATAAGGGATAATATCCAAAATAGTCTTATAAGTTTGTTTGTATTGTGATTTGGTCCTGTAAGTATTCAATTTTGGGTTTTGGTCCTGTAGATTTAATTATGTTTTCGTTTTTAATCATTTTTTATTTAAGCAATGTTTTTATAATCGAACCGGTGATTAAACCAATTAAAAGGCAAAACGATCGAATTGGAAAATCGTTTATATAATATAATATAATCAATAATATATTTAAAATTAACAAAACCTAAAAAATTTATATAAATAGAAAAAAAAATATTTATCGTAATTTTTGAAAACTAAATATTATATAAATATGTTCAAAATATTAATTATAGTTATATATTTTTTAAACAATAAATTAATTAATTAGAAACTAATATTAATAAAAAATATTTTTAATGAAGAAAAAATTTCAAATAATTATGTGTATATATAATAAAACATTAAATTAATTTTTTAAAATAAAAAAAAATAATTTTTCAAAAAAATTCGAAAAACCAGTTTTTCGATCATCAATCGGTTCTGTCGGTTCAACCGTTAAAACGGTTTTTGGAAGTGTTTTAGATCAAACCAGTGACCGATTTCGGGTCGAACTGGTTGAACCGACCGGTACAATCCAGTTTTGAGAACATGACATTTAAGTGTTGATGTCATAACAGACATATCATCATTTTTCAATGCCACGTGAGCATTTTTAGCTATCACGTCAGCATTTTCTGATGTCACGCCAAAACTCTATGAAGAAAAGACTAAAAACCAATTATAACTTAACTTATAGGACCAAAACCCAAAATTAATTACTTACAGGACCAAAACACAAAATGAGCAAACTTACGGGACCAATTTGACTATATTCCCCTAAATATAATTATGAAAAAAATGTTCAAATGGATTAATTATACAAACAAACTGTCATCACCTGCGCCGCTAGTGCAATTTACTCGTAGAACTAAAATTGACATTTCGCCCATATTCTTTCAGTTAATAGAAACTACTGAAAACTTGCTACAGGCTTCAAATCACAATATCAAGCTTGTGAAACTTCGATTCAAGCATGCTCAAAATATCCTTTTATAAAAATGTGATGTTTCAAACACCATACTTGAGAGATGAACACGTAGCTCTATACAAATATTGCATGTATACATGCGGAAGGAAATGGCAAACCCATAATAACTTAATCAAACAGTATTTTATGCGGGCATAGTTTCACATATCTATTTTCAGGAGAGTATTAAGTGATGTGCTGTTGAATCGTTGTGCAAAGCCCCGAATAACTAGGACAATAACATCACGAAGGTGGCGAGTCTGCAGCATCAAATCCACTTCATTCTCGCCATCTATAACAATTCTAAGACGGTGTTGATCATTTCTGAATAGCTCGACCTGCAGAAAGAGTAGGCAGGAATGCAACAGAAATTACGGTCAAGTATCGAAGTACTAGAGTATCATTGAAAGTAAAGACAATAACTGAAATAAAGGCAGCTAGCTTGACTTCGAATGCTGAAGTCGTTGGGGGTCGAGCTGCATTGAGTAGGAAGAAAAATACATACATGGAAAGGAGGAGCATAACTTCCACGAATTTCTACTGCAGGAAACGAAGTTTTAGAGCCTGGCTTCACAACTTTGATTCTTTTTCTGTTGACTTCAAGAATTCTTCTCTCCAGACTTCCAATTCCAGGAATCTGCAATGTTTATAATGGTGGAGTACATACATAAGTTCCTATAATTCTTTATGAATCTAGAGATGGTTAATGAATTGCACAGAAAACTGAAAATAATAACCTTTTTTGGAGATCGATCCTTGTCGAACAGAACCTGATCCACAACCAATAAAAATAAGCACACGCTAAGAGAATACTTTTTAAGAATCAAAACAAGCCAAGTTACGGAATTTACATTTTGGAGAAAATCTTGAAATATGGCAAATACATTAGAGGCATAATCGCATGTTACATACATTAATGGATAAACAAGAAAAGAAGTGCACAACGTCTAAAGAAGTGATTCAAACAAACTATTGAACGAAAAAAACACCTCAAACTTCACAGATCCAAGATCCAGCTTCTGCTTGACCTCTTTAAGTACATCAGGCTCTGTAAGCAGATGAACGAGCATGAGCAATCAATAAAAACAGCTTAATTGGCAAAATTAGCACAGAAGTAAAAAAAACCATGACAATAGTTCCAAATTTACCAACGGCAATGGGATCTGTTGATGCAGAGACAGGTTGTCCCTCAACCCCATCGTCTCGTACTGGAGTATAAATCGCAACTAGCCTGTATCCTACGTCATCAACATTAGCCTCGTACATCCTTCCAGTCTCTCCTGATAAGAAACAAGAACATTAGAAGGGATAACTCAATATCCTTTTGCTGAATTAACAAGGAGAGTAACTTGAGATAAATCCAGATTCCAGCCAATTATTCAGCATAAAAATATATTGAGGTCATACAAAACCCAAGAGAAATTTACACAAATTTCCCATGTTTGTTCTGTCTGACATTCACAAAAATAGAGAACCAGCTAAAGAGAGATACTATACCAGGAATAGCAATGAGATCAGGACTTCCAACCATTGAACTAAGCCACTGAATCCTACTTTTCCCTTCCTTTCCCCCACTATAAATGCCGCGGACAGCATATAAATTCGTGTGAAAACCTCGACCCTCAATTTCCACCTTGTCCATTCTAGGAACTCCTGAAACAGACAACAAAGCCTTCAGAAATTGACACACATGCAAACATTTCTTTCTACGACCGATATGAACAAAGATCTTCAAGGACAAGATTTTCGATTGCATTTTTAGAATAAAGACCTGGTAGAACAGAATCAGTTTCAGCATATGCTGGCTCACTTGATCTTCCAAACACATCAGTAACAATGCATTCACACCTCAGGTACCGACCAATGTCCTCAAATCGTACTTTATAGGAACACGATCGTTGTGATGGAAACGGGTAGAAAGACAGATCATTTTCAGTTTCAGATGAGCAAAACCTACAACACAAGTGGTATATAGTATGAGTGATATTGTGAATTGTGAGCCAGAAGGACCAATATATTCTATCTATGATGAAAATAATGAATCAAAATATATTTTTGGTTCATTAACAATTTTTGTTTCAATATTTGACTAGAATATGCAAGTAACATAAGAAAATATTATCTCCGTCGAAATTTTATTAAAAGATAAATCGAGGGAAAAACTATGAACAAAAGCATGTATAATTACAAGTTTTTTTTGTCATAATTTTTATTCATTGTTTTTATTCAAGAGCATGATGTAAATTATAGTCAATCTTTGTCTTATTAAAACAGTTGAGATAAGAGTCATAAGACATATGAATATTCAAAGAGATTAATAATATATGATTAAAGTCATACATTGAAAAATATACAAGGAACAAATTAATATTAATATTCTATAAAAATAGCAATATGTTAGATTTTTTAACGATGTAGTGAAAAATATAATGAATGCTAAAAAGAATATGATATCTAACATTATATAAGATGTTTATCACATTTCAGTGTCGTAAATAATACTTGAATTTAGTAGATGTATTAGATGGCTTGAGAATCCAAAAAGTAATGGAGGCACATTAAATATAGGTTATGATTACGTAAAATTTTAGATAAGTTGTTCAAAAATAATTAACTATACACTATCTAAAAATAATATTTATGGTGCAACGGTAACAATATAAGAAAAAGAAGGATGATTAAGAAAAAATAAGGAAATACTCGCTAACCATTTTTTTTCTTTTAAATATGACTAACCATTTTTATATTAACAAATAGTGGAAATGATTGACATCAAAAGCGATCAATCTTAACATAATACAAATAACATAATACAAATAAATTAAAGGGAGAGTGTTTTGGTTGATAGTGGTTCATTGCGTGTGTTGGTCGCTTTGGCTGGAGAGGAATAGAAGAATTTTTTATGATAGTGAAGAAACAGTAAAGGAAGTTTGGGACAAAGTAAAACTGAGAGTTTCCATGTGGGCTCACAAGGGTTCTAGCTTCCATTCTTTGACTTTATTAGACTTGTATAGGGATTGGAAATTGGCTTTGATTTAGATGATAATTGCCTTTGTTTGCAAAGGACCATAGTTAGCTTTTGTGGACCGCTGGTTCACTTTTTGTATCTACTTATTTCACTATATATATAAAGTTCTAGTTTCCTATCAAAAAAAAAGTATTATATATGTTGTAAATAAATTTTAATTTTGAAGTCTTGAAACTTATGAAAGATCAAGAAATTATTTCTATACTGCAATACAAGAAGTAAAAAAGAGATATACTATTTTTTTTTTGATAGGAAACTAGAACATTATATATATAGTGAAATAAGTAGATACAAAAAGTGAACCAGCGGTCCACAAAAGCTAACTATGGTCCTTTGCAAACAAAGGCAATTATTATCTAAATCAAAGCCAATTTCCAATCCCTATACAAGTTTAATAAAGCCAAAAAATGGAAGCTAGAACCCTTGTGAGCCCACATGGAAACTCTCAGTTTGACTTTGTCCCAAACTTCCTTTACTATTTCTTCACTATCATAAAAAAGCTACCAACACACGCAATGAACCACTATCAACCAAAACACTCTCCCTTTTTGTCCAAGCCGACCTCCTAGATCCATAGCAAAAAGATCTTTTGTTGAGTTTGGGATTACCCAAGACAGTCCCAATTCCTTGAGAGCAAGATTCCACAAGAAACCAGAAAACGGACAGTGAATAACCAAATGGTCCTGAGTCTCCCCCCCCTGTTTACATAGTACGCACCAGTTCGGGCTAAGGGAGATGTTCGGGAGCCTTTTTGAATCAAATCACAGGTAGGCAGCCTCCACAACGCAGCTGTCCATGAGAAAAACTGAACCTTTGTCGGAATCGGGGCTTTCCAGATTGGGTAAAAGAGAGGGAAAGTAGGTAAAATATTTCTCTCCACTAAACTCATGGAGTCAATGCATGGTTACATATTTTAGGGAGAAAAAATTTAGGTCACTAACTGAAAGTTTGATATTTTATTTTTTCCTAATTTCTATAAGTCATTTTAAACTTTTTTTTTTTAAAATCTGCAATAACAACTCTAGAGAAATTATTATTTTGATTTAAGATGAATGTCTAAAATGCTTTTAATGTGAATGGAATGAATGACATGACAAATATAACAAAAATGATGGTTATTTATTTATTTTTTTATCAGAAACAAATGTCATGTTATTAATAGGTAAAAAAGTTAAAAGTTACACACAAATGTGGACCAAAGGTCCACGAGTTAGTCTAGGGTTTTAATATGAAGATTATGCTAATTCAAAACCAGACTCCAACCCCTATACAAATCTGAAATCGCAAAAGCTTGGAAATCATTTAAACTATGTAACCACACTGCTACTCTCAGTTTGATCTTATCCCAAATCTCTTCAATCGAGTCTTCTACGTCTTCGAAGATTCTTCGATTTCTTTCCAGCCATACGTTCCAACAAACACAATGTATTGTAATTTCCCATAGAGTTTTCCTTCTTTTGCCCAATGAACATCCCATATCTGCTACGTACAAATCCTTCATTGTCTTTGGAGTCACCCACAACAATCCCAGATCCTTTAGCACTGACCACCATAAGGTACTCGTGAATGGACAATGCACCAGTAGATGATCTATACTCTCTCCCCCTTTCTTGCACAGCACAAACCAATTAGGATTTAAAAGACATTTCGGAGGCCTCTTTTGGATCAAATCACAAGTCGGCAGCCTACCCAACACTGCTGTCCATGAGAATACCTTTACCTTAGAAGGAATCGGCGCTTTCCAAATGGTTCGAAACAGATCGAATTTTGGGAACAGAGCTACTGGAAAGAAAGAATCGAAGAAAGATTTTACTGAAAACTCTCCCGAAGCATCCCACTTCCAAAGCCTAACGTCCTCTCCCCTCTCTGAAATACTAACCCTGCCCAAGATATCCAATAAAGTTATTAAGTCACTAATTTCCTCGTCACTAAGATCCCGACGGAAGTGGAGATCCCAAGATAATGAACTGGACGGAGAGGCTGAATTTAAAGAAATAAAATGAGATATTGGCTTATTGTGAGATCTAGAAATCTGAAAAAGCAAAGGAAAACGGAATTTAAAAGCTGAATGCCCTACCCAACAGTCCTCCCAAAATCTAATTCTATCTCCCCCCTTGACCACTAACCTCAAAGATTGGATAAAAGCCGGATAAATCCTAGAGATGAACTTCCAAGGACTCCGAAAGGTGTTATTCCTTGCCAGCCCCGCGTCCCAACCATTTTCTTGCAACCCGTATTTGCTGACTACGATTCTCTTCCACAGTGAATTCCCTTCCTTTGAAAAACGCCACCACCATTTACCCAACAAAGCTTTATTCCTCAAGCGAATGTTTCCAATTCCCAAACCACCTCTGTTTTTCGGGATGTTAATCTTATCCCATGCTATCAAGTAGTTGTATTTGTCTCCGTCCGGTCCATCCCACAAAAAATCCCTCATTAGCTTCTCCATGAACTCAGCTACCCCTCTTGGGATTCTAAATAGCGACAAGTAATACAACGGTATGGCATTCATAACTGCCGATATCAACGTAAGTCTCCCTCCCCTCGATAGGAAAGCTTTCTTCCAACTTGCTAGTTTTTTTGTCAATTTAAACATTACTGGTTCCCAAAATTGACCCGTGAGAATGTCTCATAGGAGTTTTGCATTAAAAATGTATGGCTATATAAATGTTTTGCTATAGCAAAATATTACTTCACCATATTACATTGCTTAGAACTCAATGCCAGTCAATATAATTTTCTATTCAAATTTGACGAGTAAAAATAAATTTCATTGCATCAACTGTATTTACCATATTAACATTGAAATAAAAATATTCAAACATTAACATGATGTTCAATTTCAATTTAGTTGGATAAAAACATTCTTTTCTCACGTGTGCGATATTTCCTGGTATAATAAAAGATCCAAATTCTTCCTACAACTCCTCACAGAATGGCATTTTGAAAATATTAATTTTGATGGCAAACGAGGATGATAAGTGGTCAATCGAGTTCAATAGCATGGCCACAAAACATTAAATAAATTGTATGTGTACACGTACCACTGGTATCTAACTTCTTTCTTGTACTTCGCCCAAACATTATGCTGACTATCAGTTGACGGAATAACTTCTAAGGCAGTCAATACCTCCCCTTCAACTGCTTTCCCGGTAAGAGCTAGCATCTCAATTCTCGGTAATTCTGAGATAAAGTGCAGTATGTCATCAAAAAATGCTGACTAGAAGATTAAATGATGCAATATAGGAGCTGACATGGCGCAGTGCAGGTGAGTAAATGCTAGCATCTGATGGAAAAAAAGTTTCAGCATCACCGACATAAATGACCTGACTACTTCATGTCACCTCATGGTAATGAGATCATTGAACACATCATTTTCTCACACTAATTTATGATTTGGGGATGTCATATTTTACACAGCACAGAATTAGTATAATTAAGTAATAGCATAGAGAAAAAAGAAGAGAGAAACAGAGCATTTTTGGAACAAAAATAGATTTTTAATGTAGAAATTGTCGTTTGTCCAAAGACAACAAAGCAATCACCAAGAGTAAATAAACGAAGACAGGGTTTCAATGAAAATGCAATGTATTCATTCTAGTAACAATATACAACTATCTCTTTGTCATATTGATATAACGGCGATGGATAATAGCCGCTAACACCTAAAATCAAGTAAACAACTTATGATAACTAAAGTGCACTGAGTTCATCATTTGACCGTATTTCTTAATGGATCTATTACAAATTATGCATCCTTCAATTCACATGCTGGACACAGCAAATGCTGCAATTAACAATATCGAGCAATCAATATTTTAGTGAGTCGGTCAAAATGGATAAGAATCACAACTTCACAGGTATGACCATGAAAGGACAAACAAACTGTGAAATTTGATGATACAAGCCAAACCTCTTCCAGCTCATTACCAACACAAAGCCTCAAAGGAACCGAGACGTGAAAGTATTACCTGGGAAAATCACATCAGTCGGCTCAGATAATCTAAGTTCTCCAAGGACTGAATCTGATCGAACAGGTGTATACCTGCAAGATAAAAGAAATATCTGCTTGAAAAAAATCTTCAGCAAGTGATAAGCAACTGGAGTCTGTTGTAGCATTTCAAAGTACTTGGCTGCCTATGTAGAAAAAATGTAATTAAATTACATTTACATTCTCTTAATAAGATACCATATGCTCTAGTTTTAGTAAAACTTGAACTAAACAGGTCTGGACAACTTCTACGCAAACAGTTTACCTAGCAATACCGGGAGGAACGTATTTGCAGTTCTGCCTTTAGGAGTCGGAAGTGTTTATAGATGCAAAAACAAGGTCATAACACGTGTTTGATACTTACTATGAAATGACAATTTGTGAGAAATTGCTTATTGATGCAAATAAGTTCACAATAACAACAAAGTTTGGTGTTTATGGTGAAATGACCATTTGTGAGATGTTTGTTAATATTACGGAAACGCTTTACCTCTGTGCCAGCGGTTAAACAGTTTTATAAACATCAAATTATGAAAAATGTTATGCCTGCTTGTTTCCACAGAAATATAATGAAGAAAGTGTCACAGTACTAAATATTAGATATAAACTTTCTACCAGCTTAGACTCAGAAGAGCGCAGCCCGTGTGCTGCGAAAATTGGTGGTATAGCAATGGAGTAATATTGTATGTGATACTTATTCGAGATATGAGTGACAAAGTAGTGAAAGGAAAATAATGAGAATTTATTGCATTTACCGATGTAATGATGATTTGACATGTGAATAATTTGTTTATGAATTTTGAAGGAATGTCCCAAAACAACTAAATAGCAAAATTCTTTTTCTTAAAAAAAATCATTAAAAGAGGTGAAAAGTATCTTTTAAGATGTAAAAACAACCTTCCTTAGCAATTGACGTGGTCAATAATATCTTTTTAACAATATAGGGGCAATACACAATGAATTTATTCAAGTCAAAATGTTAAATGCATAACAGAATTTGGTAAGAATTTTCAAGTTGCATGGTAGGTATTTTTGAAAGTAATCCAACAGCTTTGTGAACAAATTTGTCAGCATCTCACTATAGATCATTATACTTTAAATGAAAGAGCAAGAATAGTTACCCAAACAACAATTTGCAATTATAATCTTCATCTGAAACTTCATAAGATTTAGAATCAGCTCCACTGATGAGAACTATTGTTCCCTCATCAGATTCTCTATACCAGCTAAACAAGCTCAATCCTTCGTATCCACCAAAGTACTCTCCTTCACCAACATAAGCACTTGAAGACAACTTTTTCACGCAAACATTACTAACTAGTGGAAGAGCTGTCACATCATATACTTCCTCCAAATTAGAATGCATAAAAGTTAATAAATGAGTAAGATGATTGGGAATTTAAGACCAAAAAATTGTAATATGATGATAATATCCAGGAGGAGATGATCCAAAAAAGGATCAATAAAACCAGATTAACCAAGCTGTCACTAATCTAAAATGTAGGGAAAACAAATTAAAGCAAGATAGAAGATAGAAATGTGATCAGTGCATTTTTTTTTAAGGTAATATCCATTAAAAAAAATTAAACTATAAAGGAAGCAGGGAATTAAGATTTTACCAGGAGTTACTGGAGATTCACAAATTGATACCAGAGCCTTTCCATATTTTCCATCTGACCGTTGTGGGAGCCAACGCATGGCCAGATAAGATCCAACATCTTCAAGCGATGAAGTATATGTTCTGAGGCAAAAGTAAATAGTTTGATGAAATTGTAGTGGTGCAGAAATCAAAACTCGAGACTTGCCACCAGATAAAATACTCACAGCGCAGGAGCAAGGATATCAGCATCGTCAACACTGTCAGCCAGTTCCATGAGAGCAGAACCGTGAAGCTTATACTTTGACCGGAGCCAACCATATTTTCCGGCACCTTCTTGCCCTCCAAAATACCTGGTTTCAGGGACCACTTCCTGGCCCTCACAGCAATCAGGAATCACCAATTCGATGCCTACAGGCTCCCCTGCACATAATGATAATTTTTTTAAGACTTGGATCAAAATTCAAAAAAATATACGTCTTGCCTTGGGGAAATGATAAAAGGATTATGTTGAAGGAAAAGTATGGAAAGAGTAAAAAGAAAAATGGAAAGCAGCAGAGAGGGCAAAACTTTTTACATTTAATCGTCCATGTGACATGCGTATGCTTAGTGGGATATAATCGCTGATACCAGCTCAGCCAGGTGTGGCCCGGAAAGACAAATGATCAAACAACAATCACCGAATAAAACATTATAGAATCAACAAGTTTCAGGCTCCTAGGATCAATATACAAACAGGAGTTTTGGCAATAAAGAGTGATATCCATGGGGGGGAGACATTCTTCCATTAGGCAATAACAACGAGAACGTGCAAAACGTGTTTGAGAAGAGAAGACAATTAATATAGAAATCTTTGGAACAAATAACAAAGAACTACTCACCAGGCACAACAGGACCAGAAACCAGTTTCCTGGTCAACCCCTTCAATCCATCCGAACGAACAGGAGTATAAATAAGTTCCACACATCCTCCCACATCATCCAAGGTTAAATCTAAAAATTCTGTAGGGATAATTTGTTATTCATCTGAACATTTAAACAAGCATCCCGACAAATGAAATATAATTAAAGTATTTACCTCCAGCACTAAGTTTTTCTTTGTGACCGTTGCTATTTACTCTAAACCACTCATACAAGCAATCACCCTTCACTCTGAAAAGGTAAAAGGTCACAACGATGCGACGAGGAAGTTAATAAAGAGCCAGTAAATGCAGTTTAAAATGAGGTTTCCACAGAGGCTCACCCTCCACTGTAAGAAGCAGTGAAATTTATTTGTTCTCCTTCAACTAGGGATCCATGAAATTCAAGTGAATGGCATGTTGGCGGCCCTTTAAAAAAATCATAGCTCAATGTAAAGTCACTTCCAAGAATAATGATGAAAAAAATATCAATAGAATAAGAATCATGCCCAGCATGGGGAAAAAAAAAACTGTAGATTCTATAAGATTACCAGGCACAATGGGTCCCACTTGTTCGGAATGGAAAATTGGACCACTGGCACCATCATTTCGAATTGGCTCACATGATAATGAAACAAAGAAACCGATATCATCTACAGAGAGGGTGTATGATGAAGCAATAGCACCACTGATTTCACTTTGAGTGCCAGTGGAAATAGTCTGCAACATGAGCCCCTATAATTAGTTTATATGAAGAATAGCAGGCATTATCGACAATTGCTGATGTGTTAATTGTGAAACAACGGTTATTAAAATACAGAGATTTTTGGGTGAACACGTCAGCTAACTTATAAGCTATAGCTTGATTAGCTGGAAAAATATGCAAAAAAATTTCAAATACAAAATTATTTCACCGGAAAAAAGAAATGGTTGTCATTGACATCAAATCAACAAATCATATACCCGGAACCAGCGGTAAATTGACTGGCCCTCTTCACCACCCCAGTATCTCTTCTCGACATTAAGTGTTGTGCCTTCAACTTCAGTTCCAAAAATTTGAAGAGAAAGCAACCTTGGGCTTCCTAATCATGAAACATGGAAAGGGAAAAGTTCAAATGAGATCAACTTCATAGAACAGATTTTTGCATTAGAAACTCTTCTTAAAGTGACAAATCTGAAGTATCAAAAGGCACGTAGACAGACAGAGGGGACAGATATCAGACAGTACTAGAGTGTGTTTTTTAATGTCTGCCTTCCCTCCTAAAAGTAACAATATAGAACTATATTACACCATACCAATAAAAAATTGGGAAGTGAATAAATGCATGGATACTCATATTATTACATTTTTCAATATCAATAAACATTTTGAAAAACACCACAAGTCATTTGTCCTATCTCATGGTCAGAATTCAGCTACGAGTTTCAAAGCTTGCGTTAATAAAGTGATCTAAACTTAATCCTGTATTAAACAAATCCAGAACGAAGGAAGGGGAATTGATTCAACAAGCATACCGTCGTCTTAAGGATCCAACATCTTCATAAGTTGATAGCATAGGAAGTTCCGTACAAGAAAATAGAGGCGAAAAAGAAGATGAATATAAGGCGCAAAATCTCTCAGAGAGTGCAAACCATCAATCGCATTAGCAGTTACCTGGACGAACACGTTCTTGTCCCATACAAGCTCTTGGTTCCCCCACAATACCATCATCCCGGACTGGAGTACAAGTGAAAGATATAAATTTACCAATGTTATCTTTTGGTATTTGGTATTGAAGAAGGTTCGAAACATCAGGCAATAGAACTCCCAAGTCATTTTCGACCTGCAGGTAGGTCAAATTTAATTGTAGTGGCAAAGTATTGTCATTTGACTAATAAAAGAAATAAAAATTGGAAGGGAAAAATTAGTTACATATTACTCATTTAGATAACCGATTATTAAAGTTATAATATGATAATTATATTGAAAGAGTAATCATTACCTTGGATCTCCCCATTATATTATGTTTTATTGAAATCAATAATGTTAAACAAAGTCAATAATTAAGTATATTTCTTTCAATTGATTTTCACATGATAACATTGGATTGAACATGCAGTTTCCGTAATTTTTTGTTGAGAAACTTAGCATGCCTCGATTGTGCAGTTGTCACTTTAACAAAAGTTATAGCTAGTGGTATTGGTACGTCATGTTTTGATTGCTCTTGCAGCAGTGCAATTATTGCTTTCAACAGTCTCTCTACCAATAATTGCACTCCTTACTATCCATGGAAATCGAACACCTGCCGTTGACCCTGATAACAATTGTCAATTGTAGGATTGAACATTTACCTTTTTATCCAATCTTTCAAATCGTACAACAATCAAAAATTCACATTTCAATAAATCTCCAGACAAAGGCAATAGATGCTTCCGATAATAGATAATTGATTATTAAAATTTTATATGGTATTTTGGATCTCCCAATCATGATAAGTGTCATTGAAATCAATATTGTTGTCTGTATGAACAAAGTCAATAGTTAGTCTATATTTTTAATCGATTTTCACTTTTTAATGGTATTCAATATTTATTAGAATTGATTTTATTAAATCTAACTAAATTACTCGTTCATTGAATGACCAACTAACAAACTCTCAAATAAAAAATTTAATTATGAATTAAACATAATTAATCAGAAAAATAAGTTTGATTAAGCTCAAAACCAAGGCATCCATTTTTTTATCCTAAATTAATGTATTATTTTTAAAAAAAAATTATAGGAGTCCAAATATGCACAAAAAAGTTTGATTACTTTTTATAATTAATTATATAATCTTTCCTCATTTCCCAATGCAACCTTATTTAAGATCATGTAATAATAACAACAACAATAGTAATGAATATGCATATAATTAGAAAATTAGAATGAAATTTATTTTTGTGGATATAAGAAAATTGAATGTTTCTTCCCTTGTTTTCTAGAATAGAAGTTGAATCAAATAGTCAATGTATTCAGTTAAATTATATAACATTTAACTCGTGAGAATTAAGTGGAGGTTATAAGAAGGGCAATATTGATTCAGAAGTTTTTTCCCCGAATAACTCCCTATCATATAAATAAATTTTAAAAAATATCCATGCAATTTAGCAAGCTTCACACAAATGAAAGGCTAGTTTTTTCTAATTTTGGCTAGTTTTTCCCATTCAAAATTGGAAAATATTGCCCTTCATCCACAATTTTACAGACATGGATATATAGATATAGATGTTCGTTATTTAAAAAAAATATAACATGGTCTAAAAAAGAGTTTTGAAGTTTGATTTTAAATAATTTTTAGCTTTACACTATTTAACCAATCATGAATCAATTGCCACATACGATTCTCTGCAAGATAAATGACTATTATCGAGTGAATAAACTCTTCAGCCAAACAGGTTTTATAGTAAGCCATGTTTACTAAAATTTTATCCATTCCTTTCTAAACCCTCCGTGACCGTATAAAACATTAAGCATATAGGATAAAGAGTTGGGCATTTGCCTGGCTTAATAAGATATCATTTACCTCATGAATGTACCAATTATAGATACTCTTCCCCTCGTGACCCCCAATATAACCATAAGATGCTGTCAAAATTCCACCTTCCGAGTTATCACCGGTAATAGACAAAAAGTTTAGAGTGGGTGGAAGAGCTGCATGAAACAGAAGCATTACTCCACAGTGACTGAATGAACGAAAATGTAAGAAAATCACGTTGATGAACCTTCACTGGGCATGCAAATTAATACACGTGTAAATGAAACAATAATAAATTTGAGGAACTACTGGCCCTGTAAACATGTTTGGGTGCAAGCTACAGGGACAAGAATATGATGAACATCCCCTAACTGATTAGCTTATTTCAGGCAACATGGAAATTAGCGATCTTCTGACTCCTTTTTAAAACTAGAAGAAAAATATTCAAGTTTCAACAGAAGAAACTCACCTACAACAGATGTTTCAGATGTAGCATATGCTGGTTCACCAGCTTCACCATCTGGGGTCATTGGTGTAAATTTTGCAATAAGGTATTTGCCAACAGCACCTAAAGGTATACGATAGGCCTAGAAAGAAAAAGTTAGCTGATGCCCGTCCGAAAATTTACAATTTGTAGATGAACAGCTACAAGTAGGTGCTTCTTACTTTGGCCATTTTGGATGTACTTAGTGCTTCGAGACCATTCTCACCCTCAAAATGAGAGGAACTACTTTTGAACCACTGAACTCTACTGGAAGCTTCAGTTCCTCCAGTGACAATACCTGTCACTGTAATCTTACTTCCTTCCTCCAATACACCAATTATCTTCAAATTTGTTGCTTTTGGAGGAGCTGTAGTTTGTAAGTAAGTGAGAATATGGAACAAAAAATTAAAAATGACAACAGGCAGTATGGAGTTGCATCACTAGAAAAGCCTGCTGCAGATGGAAAAGCTGGTTGATACGCAATAAAAGAACCAACCAACTACAAGTAGGTAAATGGTAGTTAGAATTGTTGCACATATAAGGCACTAAATACTGTATACAAGTTGCCAAACTTTTGTTACTCTGATTGGCTGTTAACATACCCCGCTTAACCATTTCAGATGATGCTGACAAAGACTTCCCTTCCTTCCCTGGAAATCATCAAAACACCCCAAGGTTTAACTGCTAGTGCTAATAAGAAATCATGATGCAAAGCTGAAACAGGAAAAGTCAAGACTTGAACTCCCTAAAAATGAAGCTTACCTTCAAAATTCACAGGTGTGTAGACAAAAGTCAAACGCTGTCCAATATCTTCTCTGGTTAAGGTATATTCATTTGTACCAGTTGAAACCGATGTGAATACACTGCAAGAGCAAGGTAAACAGCTAAAATCAGATCTTTTGATCAAACCAAAAAAATTCAAGGATCTGAAAAATAATGCCTGCCAAGTACCATGAGCCACAGAAATAAATATACTTCTTCACTTAGCAAAAAGGGAAAAGCACAAGAGAAAACACTCTGTTGCATTTGTTATCACATGACAACTTTCATAACAGCGTGCCAAAAACCATAATTGAGACAGGTACAAACAGTATATGATCAGCCTGATGGTTAAACTAATGGATTAACTCGAGAGTGGAATAATACAAAGGGATAAACACCAACCCAGTGTCCCTATCCTCACGCAACCATTCAAACTTGATAGGGCCTTGTCTTCCTCCAAAATACTCCCCTACTCCTCTGATAGTACATCCTTCAACAGCCTCTCCAGTAACTTGTACATTATCGACAGATGGATGAGCTGCCACAAAAAATAATTAAGATTTTTTTGTTAACTTAAAGAAGATGTAAAGTACCTGAACACAACGGTTCAGGCAAAAGGAAATCAAAATGAGGCATTTCTTTTGTAAGGAAGCTATTCATTATTGGAATTTGGAATAATCTTGATCTGATGTCCAAATTCTAATGATTCTTGGAGTACAGAGATTATTAGAAAACTAAATCCGGACAAGCAAGTGCAAAATATGTGTGTTATGCTCTTGGTCGTGTCAATTTCCAGTCTACGCATGTTTCCTGCATTAGAAAGTGAAATGATAGAGGCACCTCACGATTCAAACAACAATACCTCCTGTCACATATTGTAATTGATACTGGTAAAGAAGGATGAATATTACATCTATCAGCCTCACACCTGATTTTACATACTCGGTGATCGCATATTGAGGTTCCCCTTTGGCACCTTCTTCAGTTACAGGAGTGTACATATAAACCAAACATGAATCTACATCATCTAAGGTCAATTGGTATTCTTCTTCTTCAGCACCAGTGATCACCACCGGGCTGCTATTCCATCTTCGTCTAAGCCAGCTATAGAAGAAATACAGTGATTCTCACACATTAAAAGGACACTACTTTTCATGGAGAGTATTATATCGGAAATCCACGTGCTTCATACGACAACCAAAAATGATCTTACCTAGCAACACCTTTCCCTGGAGTCCCACCACACCATACAACCTCAGCATACCCTTTAATTGTGCTTCCCTCCACCAGCTCCCCATGTACATCAATATTAATGACCTTAGGGATTCCAGTGCCTTCAGAAAGATAGCCGTAATTAATTAATTGATACATCAGATGAAATTATGAACTTTTAATAATCCGAGTTTCTACTTGGACTGGGTATCATGTAATCTTTGAGATATATCAATCTCCGATTTATTACGAGATTGGGCTTTTGCCTTTTGTTGATAGGTGTAGGATCATGACAACCTTGTTGTCGAGGGCGGATAACAGCTTACCCTATTTTTCCAACAAATAAAAAATGCTTTAACTGCTACTATAAAAAAACTCATCTCTACCAAACCAAGTTGAACTTGATTTTGGTGCAGCTATTGGGCAGAGTATTTTCTGATTCCTTTTTATACTCAAATAATAGCTTATCTCATGCTGCAATTGAATTCTTGACAAACACATTAAAACTGTAAGAAGGATGAAAAGACCACCCTTTTCCTCAACCAGCCTCAGACTCTATTTTCTCAGGTTTGCGTAATTCAACCAGTTATTCTTTGTTAAGAATTGATTTTTCATGATATGGCACCCACAAACTGGTGAGCATATTGCAGTGCACATGCAAGATGATGCATGTATCATTTTGATCCCCATAAAATTAGTCAACATATAAATAATGGTTACATCATCATCATTTAAATGAACATGGTAAGTTTACATATTTCATCAATTATGTGAGAAAAATTACACCTGGAGAAACTGGAGAAGATATGGCAAAAATTGTAGGATACTCAGTGCCTCCTACAACTGGTGTACACTCCACTTTCAGCACTCTGCCAATATCATTACGATTCGGGATGTAAACCTGACGAAGTTAACAGAAATCTTTTTATTACTTAATGATAAACAAAAAGATACGAGCTCATCAAAGCATGAATGCTTAAAAAACGCATTCCATACCTCTCTGACCGCACCAGAAATGGCAGAAAAATTAGAAGGAGTTCTCTCTCCAATAAACCACTGGTATTTTAAGTCTAGTTCTGAATCACTACTTTCAGCTTTGTCTCTAACAAACTCAAAGTGACAATAACAAGCATCTTCTTCAAATGGTTGATCTACGAATGCTTTCTTAAGCAAGTAGCCAGGGGGAAGTTGCTCTTTCCATTGTTCTAGTAGAAACTTAAATGTTGAATCTGTTGAGGAATACAAATTGTTTAGGCACAAGAAAAAGGATTAATTAATTTCTAACGGCTGCAAGTCTCATGACCACTCGCATTGGTTTATAAGAAATAATGTTGATTTGGTCCGTGCTCTGCGGCCATCCAACTTAAATTTCCATTTAGAAATCCTTGACATCAATTAGAACTGGTATGCTAATGCAAAGACGTTTATCTGAAGATCAAATCAAACAGTTTATCATCCATGCGTAGGTAGGATGGACTAATTCTCATCTGAAGCATATCCATGACACACCAAGCTTAGGAGCCTGAGCCAATGTTGTCTAAATTCATGCAAGTTTAAATACAAATAAGCTGGAGTCCACTAGAACAGATCCTTAGAACAGCTTGATAAAATTGAGCTAGAAGAAACATAAAACTCATTTTTTTCCCAGGTAGAGGTTTCACGTAATAATTTGCTTTATATAAATGTTCTAGATCCTAGGACTGCCGAGGATTCTTTTGACACAGCAGCATTACCCCCACTTGAAGGACTTCTAGTTACATCGTTTGTGTACTGCACACAGAGAAAAGCAACAACTTGCTGATCCAGATACATTTCAGTCAGTTCACAGTGGGTTCACTACTCTTTAAAGAAATTTAGCATTTTGAAAACCTAAAGCCCTTATCATTGTCATCTGCATTCTCTAACATACCACCCATCATACGGAAAAAAATGTAGCAGCTGTCACTGATGTCTACAAATGAAATGAACAACCGTGGAAGCTGTTAAAAATCAGACAAGGAAAAGCTGAAGACATTTTTCAGACAGTAACACAATCAAAATTTATGAACAATTACCTGCAGCTTGGTCTGGACGACACAATTCCCAGCCGCTTCTAATGCACAAAGCTGTGTGTGATGGATAACGTTTCGCAATTCCAATCTCCTCACGGGACAAATCTGGATGAACATTAAGGTGAGAATCAGATTCGTAACTAAAGTTTGTGATAAAAAAAAATTTAATAGCCTATATCCCCAAAAAAAACTATCAGGTGGGAACAGATCAAGAAGAATTATACTTTGTCTTAAGGGTACAAGTGAGTCAAGCTACGCATGAACATCAAGGTGAGAATCAGATTCGTAATTAAAGTTTGTGATAAAAAAAAATAATAAAATAAAATAGCCTATATCCCCAAAAAAAAACTATCAGGTGGGAACAGATCAAGAAGATTTATACGTTGTCTTAAGGGTACAAGCGAGTCAAGCTACTCATGAGTAGCTCGCGAGCGGCTTGGTCAAAACTCGACTCGGGCTTGATTTGACCAAATTCGAGCATCTCAATTCTTCACTCGAGTGGAGTTTGAATTTTAATTGCGGGCTTCTATGTGGATCAGGTATCATAAAGAATTTCTTATTTAAAAAAAATATTGATTGTTTCTACTTGGGGAAATGCAGGGACGGAGCCAGGAAATTCAATTAAAGGGGGCCAAAATGATTTTTTATCGGATGAGGGCGGTGTGGGTAAATCATTTAAAAATAATAATTTTTATTTTAAATTTGGAGACTAACGTACTAGAGAATGCGCAATTGGACCGCCAAGAAAAGAGAAATTGACATCCAAATGTGAGAAGTAAAGTGGCAACATTGGACTTACCTCTGTCATTAAATTTTTTTAGGGTTGGGCCGACAAGCAAAATGGAAGCTGCTTCTAGATGAGACATTTTAAGTATCGGATTCTCCTCCACTCGTAAATGCTGCAGATCATCAAGGTGAAATATTCATTTAGATCTACACAATTAGCAATCATGAACTAATGTGATAATTAAGTATGATTGGATCATCAAAGTTAACATAAACAAACCCATAAATCAGCAATCATGTACTAATATGACAAATTAAAAATAAGGTAGAGGAATACAGAATGATTTCTTGGTCATTTCAATGTGACTTGGTCGATGTTCCTCCAATAATATTAACATCAACTTCAATTTTGACAATCAGTGTCAAATGTATTGATTTAATAAGCATAGTAATTATGACATGTATACAAGTGTTGATTACTTTAAAAACAAGCAAAGAAACAAGTCAGGGTATACAGAAGGATTCCTCGGAAATCATTCAATGTGACTGGGTCGATGTCCCTCCAAATCCAAAATATTAATTTCAACTTCAACTTCGACGATCAATGTCCCACTTCGTGATTCAATAAGCATAGTACACAGCAGGGTTTACAAGTGTTGATTACTTTAAAACAAGCAAAGAAACAAACAAATTTTACAGCAGGTAAGTACAGTGTCCTCACAGAATAAAGCAGATATTTATGAATTCAACTTTTAATATAAGAGGAGAGGTAGTTCAGTCAAGCCAACTGCTAGCATCACACAATGAAAATAATGAGCCAGGAGTGCTGGAGTAACCTCAAGTGCTGGTAAATACGGGAAGCCTTTCAAAGTTGAAATTTTATTTTTGCTGGCAGCTAGAACCTGTGAAAACACAAAGTTGACTTTTGCATAGAGCATGACATTTGATCATTGCTTCAGTAAAGCAGCAAACACACCTGCAAACGAGGTTGGCTTGCCATTGAAAGAGATTTTAACTTGTTCTGAGCTACAGACAGAAACTGGAAAAGGAAAAGGAAAAGGACATAAGAAAGAATAGTAATTTAATTTAGCAGAATGCTAGACCAAATTCCTAACAGAGTGAAGAATGACAATCCCAAAAATTTCTACAGGTTCACCTCCAAATTAGGCAGCTCTGGAAGGCTCTTCAAGGATGTTATTTGATTTCCAGCTAGATAGAGTTGCTGCAATAAAAAAAATTGATTGTTTTTTCATGTAGAGTAAAGCAGCAACAGATCCTACCATTGATTAAAAAGTAGAAAGTCAGGAATAGGATCACCTGCAGGGATTTGCAATTCTGAAGCGGCTCAAAACCAGGTCCTTTGAAATCATTAAAACTCAAATCAAGAACCTGAAAGCAAAACATTATGTGATGCACCAGAGAGAGAGAGAGAGAGAGAGAGATCAGCTATCATCTATGGGAATAAGAAAATACACAAGCCTAAACTTGTTTCTTTAAAAATTTAGAGCATGGGTTAGGATTGTTCGTATTGAGGAATTTATCTATACCTTCAACCTCTGCAGGACTTCAATTCCATCCAATGTTGACAACATATTGTCTCTAAGATAAACAAACTGCAGAAAAGTATATTTCAGTCAAAACCAAACTCATTTAGGTCAGCCTATGTAGCAACCTTGGTTGGATTTCTCCATTTTGTAACTGCATATATCATTAGGAAGGATAAATCCAGCAGACAAGAAGATGTTTGCATATGCTCGTAACTATAAGATCAAACAGTGAATCCCAAAGGAAAAAAACCTTGTACCTCAAGATGTGGCGATAACTTCAGTTTCCCAGTATTGAGATTGCGTATCTTGTGGCCTCGGAGATCCAACCTCTACATAAAGAAAAGAAAAAGGATTCTTAAAAAACTGAAAATAGGAGAGTAACAAGGGACCAAGGATAATTATATTTCAAATATGACCAGATCAAATGTTTGATAGCATGTAATAACTTTGGCACCACTGAAATAAAAATAACTATGACTGTAATGGCTCAGGCCATGTAGAACACAACACAGACATAAATTGGGGCATCCCACAATTTGATATAGATCGTCCCATTCACTCCAGCTAGAAGAAATGCAGCACGCCAAGGCCTCATAATAAAAAAGTACCAGAAATAACACTCAAGAATGCATTGACGGGTACGTAATACATAAGATCCAGACACCTTGGTAAGACCAATAACTGTTAAAGCTTATTGATATAGATGTGCCTATCAAGAGTTTATTTGCAAAAATCATACCACATCGTCGCCAGCTTTGACCTCTACTTGAGGAAGCATCATAAGACGGAGTTCTTTACTTTCTGGAATTCCCACTTTCATACGGCTATACAAACTCGAACCTTTATCCAGAGAAGCCGACGGAATACCAGACTTGGAGCCATTTGAAACAGAAGGTGACTGGGTTGATGGTGAAGAAACCTTTGCAACAGACTTCCTGGCAGAACTGCTACTGCCAAAGCTAACCAACGATGGAGAAATAATCCTCTTAGAAGAAACAGATGAAGATGAGGACGAACCCCTTGGAATTGTTTTACTAGAATCTTGCTCTCTCAAATCAGAACTAGTTGGTGCCCTTGGAGTTTCAGCAACAGGTGAAACAGGAGCCAACCTCCGACTCTCAGTAATGCCAGGTCTAGTAGCATGTTTAGCACCAACAGAAAGCACTGCGCTTCTTCGAAATTCTGGAAGAGATTTCCTCAGAGTTTCAGAGGCCGGAGGGGTGGTTCTTTTACTTGCTGTTGTACCACTGTCACTCGTCCCTCGTTTTGTGATGGAAACCGGCTGTTTTTCAGATAAACCACCAGTACTGCTCCTTCTACTAAAAGGGACTGGTTCTGAAGTGCGTGAAGCACTACTTATTGTTGATTTAGTCAAACTTGATCGTACCTCTTTTATCTTAGACTCTGAAGCACTTTTTGTTTCAGTTTTTCTATTTGGAAGTCCATCTATGACACTAAAACTCTTCGGCTTTATGCTATTTTGTTTATTTACCTTAGACACTTTCTTTAAACCATCGGAGGAAGGTTCTTCCGGAAGACCTGGAGTGTAAAGCATTTGCGCCAATTCTTCTGTACCTGACTGTTTCTCTCCAGTGTTTTGGAGCAAATCTACGGAATCTTTGGTGGACTGAATTGTTGGTAACCCCTCCATTGTGAGCAAGGCCAACCAATCTCCAACAGGCTAAAAACAGATTTTCTACCGCAAACACGAGAGAAGCATTTGAGCGAAAGGGGACACTTTCCGAATCCAGTTCATGATGATCCACCTGTTTTTAGAACCTAAGCAAGTTCAGTTAATTGACTGCATCAGCTCTGCAATTACTAAAATAAAATTGCCAGTGTAAGAACATATTTACTCGTAGGGAAAAAATTGCGAGTTGAACCCCATTACATGTCATTCTGAAAACAGTGTCTAAAATCCACTGAAATTAATGGGTTAGATTTAGAATAATGTCAAGCGTCCGAGGCTAGAGAGTGTCAATAAACGAAAAAATAGGCAGAACTATTATGAGGGTTGAGCTTCAAAAAAATCCCAAAGTCGAGTTTTCTAATCATCAGAAACATAGACAAAAATTCAACTTTATTTGAACCGACATTACTATTCAATCCAAGAAACTCCAGTAAGACCGAGAGAAAAAGTAAATGTAACTCCCCAGGTTATTTCGAATAAAAAGCATTCAATAACAGAAAGTGAAAATAAACAACGCTCAAGTTCTTAAGCCAAAACCGACGCTTGACGCAACCATCCAAATAAAAAATTATCTAAAAAGGCCGAGAAAACAACGATTTCTAAGTCTAAACCGACGCTGTATCCAATTCAATAAGACAAAGAAAACCCATTGCATTGACAACAAGAACCACCAAGAATGCAGCTGACTTGAAGAGGTACGCCAGTACCTCAAGATTGTCGCAGATCTGGTGAAGCAGAGTGAACCCACAGAAAAAGTTCAACCAAACTTGGTAGCTTTTGCCAGTGTATTATTTCAAAAAACACGTCACTTGTATTGAAATGTAAGCGGAAATGGGTAGATTGGAAAGAAAAAGTAGGAGAGAGAGGACGAGCTGGAGAAGAAAAATAGGGAATCAAATGGAAGTTTGAGATGAATGGACATTTACTGGGTCCATAAACTTCATTACAGAACAAAGATGCTTGTTTTGGGTGTATGATTATACGCGTATAATCATTATTATTATTATGTATTCATATTATTTATACATGAAAAAGTTGAATTGAATTGAATATACATACATACGGGGAAAGCGAATTGGCGGAAAATCCAGTGCGAAAAGGACGTGAGGATACAATTCAAACTATTTCGTTGTAAAGTTCGTTTTCATAAACCAAAAACCCATTTCTTTTTCCTTTTTTTATATCCAAACAAATATATATTTTGGTGCTAAGATAAGAAATTCATAAATCATTCATTTACTATCATTTTAATCTATTATCAATTTCGTGAAAGCTAAAATTATTGGTTTATTATTATAATTGATTTTACTTATATTTAACTAAACGTATTTGTCTTGATTCTTGGTACGGGATAAGCATATGACTTCACGTCAAATCAAAATCCAATAATTAAGATAATAAATACTAATTAAAGAAATCAAAATGTTTAAATGGCGGAATTGTTATGATGTCGTAGATCATTACCCTATAAGGTCCCATGGATAGCTGTGTTTCAGCTAATGACAATTTGTAACACCCACCTTTTTGTGTTTTGTTTCAGGCTTCGTATGAAAATTTTGGACGATATTTATACTGTATGTAACGATTAACAAAAGTCACCGGAGAAGTATTAAAGTATTAGTTAGTAGTATTAATTCATTATTATATGTTTTTTTTTAAGGTAAAACTTGCCATAGTTAACTGTGGTCATAAATACTACTGATCATATTCATTGGCACTTCATACGTATATAATTTATTTATTTAATTTAAAATGTATTAATTTTTTATAAAACTTGTGATTATGTTGATATAATCAATCGTCTAAACCCAAAAATCTCAAATCCTAAACCATAAGATATCAATCCAATGGCATATTTTCATTTGCTTGCACCCTTTATTTATAAATTCTTATTGCATTACATGTATATATGGTATTTTAAATTTTGTATGAATACACATTGAACGGATAAAATATAACAGGTGACAATTACCCGGCTCATGCTCGACAAAACAAAAAATCACTGAAACAAATCAATGTATTTTACTAACTTTTCACTTGGAACAATAAGGTAAAACCAAGGTTTTGTAACATGTTCAGCAAGTTCTTCGGAATTTTTTTTTCCAGCGGTATAATGCTAAAATATGGGGACGGAGAACAAATCTACAGATTCGGTGAAGGTTGTTAAGACTTTTGAGTGAAAAAGACACTCAACTAAGGAAAAACGGAAGGGGGAAAAAAAGAAAAAGAATTATCTTATCTCACTACAAGAATCTTCATTTATTCCCATAATTTACTTACTCACATCGTATTCTGCCTGAGAATCAACTTTACCGATGCTTGGTACCCTGCCACTCTCACCTGCAGATTGTGAAGGATTAGTACCAGAGTCGATCTTCGAATCAGGCGATCCTCCACCATCACTTTTACAGTTTTCTACGGTTGCATCAGCAGTAGACGGGGTAGCATCCATTTTATCTGGCTCAACTGAAGGGGAAGCGTCTGGCCCAACGCCATCAAGTTGAGCTTCTGATCCGACTGGAAGCTCGCCGTTTGGTAAAGGTGGGCGTTGAGCTGATTCGGATGTACCAACAGAATTTGTAGGAGGTACTTCGACAGAATCAGAACTTTCCCTCCACTCGACCCATTCTGATTGTCTTGAAGGCCCCCTGGATTCAACCTCTTCAAAGTCATGCGATTTACTGAACATATTGTCCACAACTGGTTTTGGTACAAGTGGCTCAGATGTGGCAGTGTCGGCATAATCCTCATCGTCATCTTCATCGACCAAGACCTTATTGTCATCAGCTCCAACCTGACGTGCCTCAATAATGGTGGTTGAGGAAGCAACTGACCCAGTGGAAGGTTCGCTTGCTTTTCTTTCATCATCAAATGCAAACCAATTGGAGTTAGTGAAGAGAGATCCACTGTAACAAGAGAACTATTGAAGCTATAGTCACATGCAGCAAATGGAGGATATAAAAAGCACTGAAAAGGGAGGGGAGCATCAAGGAACGCAAACACTTGAATTTAAGGTATATGAGATAATCAAACAAGTATCATCCACTTGCCTTTCTTGGTCATTTCCCAAACGAAGGGAAGAAATGACAACTTCAGCAGATTCATCATCAAAATACACATCCTACAAAAGATAAAAATCAGGAACTTTCTCACTCAAATGCGTGATGTTATTTAACATGGTTAAAAGACGCATAAACATGCGAAGAGAGTATGAATAGGATGATGATGATGACGTAGAAACTTAGAACTGACGCGAACACAACTGAACTTCACAAAATACAAAGTCATGGCTCTCATTTATTCACTGCATACCTCGTCATCCCGTGCAAGTGAACCACGAGTCTGCACAAGGTAAATATATATATATATATTTCAGAACATGATTGAAACCTACGTCGATGAAAACAAATAACATGGTACATCTTTAATTGTTCACTCCCCTGTTGACCTTCAAAGATTGTTATATAAAAATATTAACCTACCGATCTTCAAAAAAAAGTTAACTATAATCATTCTTGGAAAACTATTATCGGTAAAGTAAGTAAACAACTATGCACTATTTGAGTGTTTGTTCCACAGAGAAGCTAATTTGTTTTTATTTTTACTGAACGAAGCTCAGGTTTAAAAATCAGACCACTGAAATCTAACAGTGCTTAAAAAAAGTACAAAACAAACCTCATCAATATCATTACTATAGATCCCATACTGAAATGCTTGGCTCAAGTTATTTGCCAAAGCTGCAACATCATAATCCTTGTCTTGGTAATCATCATCATCACTATCTCTTGTCCGATCATGTAGTGAGTTCGGTCTCCTGAAAAATATAAAAAGTGCATCCATATAAGAGGGTTAAGCTGTAAAAGAAAGGATTTAGGCACACAGACTGTCCAATAATAATAACTGGAAACAAACCCGTAATGGTCAAAATGATAGGAAAAACACCTACAGCACCTACGACAAAACATGGGTCAAACATAAAATACTTGAATTTTTAACTTCTCTGCCAAGACCTCAATAACCAAAACCATCCACCCATTATACCAATAGCTAGTATACATTTCAGTGAAAATCTTTCTTCTAGCACATTTAACAATTAATTAATAATTGTTGAATACATATGTTCATATGTTGATAATATTCACCTCATTGGCTATGTAGCACGAACACTTATTAAAATATTTTTAAAGTATCGGATATGGATATGGATACGATACACTGATATGCATGTCAGATACTGCAAAATCCGAAGCTTTGACTTTCTGTAGATTTTACCAGTTGGATACGCCTGGACACAGGAGGGTTACGTTTTTCCCATATGTTTTGGTGGAATTGCAAAAAAAAAAAAAAGGTTTTAGAGGTCAAATGGGAAAAAAATTGAACTTTGGGGGGTTCAATCGAAGCTGTGTGGTCAGAAATTGGCGACACATGCCAAATCCAGTGGGCCCCACATGATTTGGGCCAATGAAAACTTGCCACGCTGGCCGCTGCACACAGGGTAGTACCCTGTGTGTAGCATCGACACAACGCTTTGGGGGACTAATTTAAATATAGATGGAATTGATTGGGCTTATTAGAGAGAAAATAAATTGGGCTTCTTCATCTCCACGTCATCAGTCTCCTCTTCTCATCTTGAAGCCGCCCTAGCTCTGTCGCCAATACGAAGCTCGCTAGTCGCTGCTGCGCAAGCTCTACAAATGCTCAGAATAAACTTCACTTTGATTTACCCAGTTCCAAGTCACTCTCCTTTTCTTCTCATTTCCAAATCACTTTCCTAATTTGCAATGGATATTATGAATGATAAATATGGCTTTCTATCTTCACAATTTTTATACTAAATTTATATATTTATATATTCTTTAATAATTGTCTTATCCTAGCCATATTGTGTCTTATGTTTTCGAAATTCGCAGTATCCGTATCATACCCAATTTGATACCCGTACCCATACCTGTACCCGTATTCATGCAGCATAGCTCATTAGGGAGTTTGAATGAAGTTTGTTGCCATATTAGGGATGGTTTTGTAATTGATGTCTATGAATACCATAAGTGTCCAATATCACACTCAACTTTGTCTCCTACATTAATTTCTCCAAGATTCAGCACCTAACAAGGCATCCGATTTACATTCAAATTCAGCGGTTAAGTTTAAACAGGTCAAAGATTGAACCTTTGCCTTAGCCCTATGCACGGGAATCTAGCCTTAATAAAAGGTTATGATTACAATAACTAATAAAAGAACATATAAGTGGGAAACACTATGCATGCATGCATAATGGAGAAAGATGGTACGTTCAGACACATGACACTATTCAAATGCACTCACCCGCATGTCCATTGGAAGACGTTTTCCACAGCATTGCGATTAAGAAGCACACTAGTCTTCCAATCAATCCAATCACTGTTTTCCTGCAAGAAAAAAGAAAAAAAAAAGAAACGAAAATTTCAAGATGTTATCAGTTTACAATGCTACCAGCAAAACACTTTACCACCTCACACAACTGCAATAAAATACAGGCCCAATACAAAAAAATGAAAATTCAACCAACATAAACATTACCCCTAAGTTCAACCAAGTCAAGCATGATGTTTCATGTAGATGGTGGGGAATGAAGGCTGCATGCAGATGATCAGGGTATAACTATGAAAAATAACAACATTGTTGGAAATAGAACACTCGGAAAACCTGTAGAAATGTCTGAATCTCGCTGTTGGTATTCCCTAACTGAACAAGCTTGTTAGCAATACGAGTGAGGTGCCCGATATTCCCTATCCTAGGTGGCGTTCTACCCACAGCCGAGATAGTTGGCTGCACGACACATTCAATAAAATAGATTATAGTAATTTAAATCCCAGGCAAACGAAATTTTAAAAAAAAATAGGTACATTATGTGACAAAATGTCATAAGCAAGAAAGCCCCAAATGAAAAATAAACAAAGCATACCTTGTTTACATCAAGGGTCAGAGTCAAATTCTTCTCTGCTTCAAGGATCTTCCCAACAACATTACAATCGCGAAGAATATGTTCAACATACCGAGGATTCTTGCTCTCCAAGCAAGAGACTACAATGCGTTCTACATAATGATGTAAAAAATTATTGTATGGGTACCTACAACCAAATGAAATGTAATTTAGAGTACTCCGAAGATGTTCACCAAGTTTATAAGAATTTTCAACATCTGAAGTGGGGAGAACTTACTCAAAAAACATTTCAAAAATGTGTTTCACGGCACCTAGGCGGATAAATTCTTTTTCTGCAACCTCACTGGTTACAGCCACTAAGACTGAGATGAACTCAATAATCTGAGAGCCACATCATAGCTCAAGATTAGATTTAGTGCCACGGAGATGATCAATTTTTCTCGCAGATAAAATTCAATTTCAAATGTGAAAAAGTGGGGGATGAGAGAGGGACTGAAGTACTGTGAAGAGCATACAAAATCATCATTGCCTTATGTTAGAAGAGCATTTATAGGGAAACACAACAGTTGTCATTCTCAGATGCATGCATAATATAGAAGAGGAAAATCTCGATAAAATACTGAACAACGGCAGTCAATACACACACGCAAAAAAAAATAAAAAAATCTCACAACAATATAAACACGTCTTCATCCTTTTCTAAATTAAAGATAAAGATACCTTTAAGCGATGTTTTCCTAGAGGCGGCTGCAATTTGCCATATGTAGTTAGCAACACATGGTCATCTTCAGAGGAGACATCCAAAAGTTTGAGCAAATCACCTGACAGATAAACCAGTTAACTGTATGATTGTGACACCACCATTAATATTTGATGGCCACAAAAACGATTGTACCATTTGAAACACATTTGCATGTTCAACAACAGTAAATTTATTCACACATTTTGCTTTGTACATTTAAGTTTGGTTCGCATTTCTTTGATGTTCTTAATCTCTCACCCGTGTTTTTCCTTTTTACATTTCTTTCTCCAAATTAGAAGCACTTTGTCAAAATGGAGTTGTTGGTCAGGAAAATTGTGAAATGTCTTGGTCATCCAACTCAGAGATTTCTCACCCACAATAATAAAACACAATCATATCACTTACATAGTAACAAACCAAAACTCAACGCTGAATAGGAAGCTGGATTGCTCATCCGAAAAAGGAACACTCCTTAATGAGGTCTTCATAGATTTGCCTAACTACTCAATAAACAACAAAGACACATTCTTTTTACGGCAAGTGACCAAGATTGTTCTCCCAAACCTTCAGCTAGTTATCTTCAAAGTAATTAATATTGTGATGCACTTATAACAGCGTTGGAGCATATAATCACAGAATAGAACACTCAAGTAACCAAACCATACCTAGGTTCTCCAGCATGCCTTCAACAGTTTCAGGATCGGCAGCAATTCCAGATCCATGAGTCATTTGATGGTTATACATGTAATACATTCCCGAAGCCAACCTCTTGGGGTCTAACAAAGATATACAGACTGACAACAAGTTAACCAAAACCGATTTTGGTCTTGAGTGCTCCAAGGCATGGTGAAACAATCTTCGAATAAAACTGTGACAGCAGCAAGCTTTCAGACAAGGTAAGACAAGGTGCAAAAGGACTGCAATGGAGAAAAATAGCATAGAAACCTTGGACGGGCAATTTTTGAAGCTAGTCCCTGCGGAGCATATCTAGTTATTGCACAAAGTGTTTCAGCAGCATTAGCATGCACTTCCGGACAGTCCTGCAAGTAAAGATAGCACCCACTAGAGATTAAAAAAAGAAAAGAAAAGAAAAGAAAAGAAAAGGACAATGAAAATGCACAATTCCAATTGCTATGAATAAAGCAAGAAATTGATGAGCTCTAGACAGGTTTGCAGACTTTAAGCCACAAAAAGAAACAAAATCATTTTCACATATCATTCCGGGGGAAACTTATGTTAAGCTCAATAAACAGTTAAGAAAAGGAAATGCAACTTCGATAACAACACTGGCAGCACCTGCAGTTGGCTTCAGAATCTGGTGACCTAAGGTTTGCCCTAACACGGCAAACTCACAAAAGCAACAGCAATCTTAAAAGAACACCATGGTCCAAATCTCTCACTCATAAAAGGCAAAAACATAAAGGCTGTGTCATGGCTTCCAAATCAAACAAACAATTTATGGACAGAACAAAGATGGATTTGAAGCTAAATATCACAACAGAAATGCATATTAACTAAAACAGTGAAACCTTTACGAGATAATGACCAACTCTATCCAATGGAGATGGCACCTAGAGAAAGACCGGTATAGTAACAGATATAATCCTCTCTCTCGAGGGTCTTTGTGAAAGAAGATTGTGGTTAGTAAATATGGTTTACAAGAGAATGGGTGGGATCGGGGACGGAGCCACCCCAAGGGCTCCAGCCATGGATTAAAAAAAAATTGGTTGTTAGTATGGTATCTATTTAAACTACAGCTAAATTTTTTACATAGCCCAATTAGGAGTTGGTCCAGTTCATTAGTAAGCCAACGATTATTGTATTGAGCAGACAGTAGAAACCCTTTTCAAATTTCAACTCCATTTATTTTCTCAATTTGTTCCTTGTTTTTCAATCGGCGTGAAATCATATGGCGATTTTCCGTCCTCTTGAAATCTATCATTAAATGCTTCATTTTATTGTGTTCAATTATCAATTTTGATTTTTGGATAGCTTGGATTTTATAAAGAACATTGTAAAATTATTATTTAAATAAAATATTATTATAAAAATAAAATAAGCATTATTATTAGAAATCTGATTTAAAACTAACGGAAATTATAAAATAGTCAAATTTAAATATGGTGAATTTCAAAAAAAATCGTCACCGACTAAGTTTATTGTTGAAAAATCGTTAATGCTTAGGTTTTTTTGTTTGGATGATTCAATTTTCTATTTGTGGTGAGATATTTTTTGTTGATTAGCGTCAAAAGTAGTATTTTATCATGAGTAACTCAATTAAAATATTCGTTTCACAAAATTTGCGTACCCGTGAGACCGTCTCACGGGAAATTTTGTATTCTTTGGGTTGTCATCAATTTATAGATTTTATATTTGTTCTATCTCATTACTTGTATTGTTCGAGAAAATGCTTCTTATAAATTTTCTCTTTTTTTGCATTTTTTTTCTTTTCGTTGTGCTTTTTGGGACTTAATTGTTTCAGTTGAATGTATGTAACAAGTAAACTATATATTCGTTAATAAGTTAATTTGTTGCACGAGATATAAAGAAAATATTGGTCAACTAACAACGAGATCTCAAACTTCAATGGTCATTCAGCCCAGGGTCGAAAATTTTTTTGGCTACGTCCGTGGGTGGGATGCAAGTTTAGCTAAGAACATGAGGTCTAAAGTCCTTGGAAATTTATTTCGAAGATCAGATTTTGGACGGATAAGTGGTGGGGGATTCTTCCTTTAGGAACTTTATCCATACTTATTCCAGATTTCTCTTGTTCATAATTAGCCCATCTCTTCCTTTTCCCAGCCAGACTCATTTGACAACTCTCAAAATGGTTCTTGGAATTTGTACGAAATCGGGATTTGAGGGATAATGAGGTTTTAGAGTTGAGTGCGTTGTTGGAGTCTTTAGACAAGATGAGTTTGATCGAGGGAGCAGATGATATTAGGAAATGGGTGTGGGGGTTTATCAAGGCTTTCTCAGTAAAATCTTTTTTTTCAATATTTCATTCCGGACAGTATTTCTTCGTATTTTTCTCTATATCTTACTGTTTGGAAAACGCCAATCCCGTCTAAGGTTCGAGTGTTCTCGTGGACTGTTGCGCTTGGAAAACTACCAACTAGTAAGATGTTGCAAAAGAGGTATCCCTCTCGCTCAATGTGCCTGAGTTGGTGTGTTGTGTATAGAAAAAACGTGGAGATTAAGGTTCAGAGTTCTGGAGGATTTGGGCTTGGTATGGGCAACACCTAGATCAGTTTGGAATATATTTGACGCAAATCTTGGATGTTATATGGGCGGGAGGGGTAGAATCTTTTGAGTCATGTTAGTTCGTTGTATTTGATGGATGGTTCGGTTGGAAAGAAGCAGAAGAATTTTCGATAATGGGGAAAAGAATCAGTTGGCGATTGCTAGAACAAGATCAAATTTACGGTTCTCTTTTGAATTTGGAAGACTAAGGAGTTCATGAACTTTTCGGTTTAGATTCGTATAGGGATTGGAGTGTTATGTTATGCTAAGTTGACTCCGGCTTTTATTGCTTTTTGTGTGGACCTCTGGTCCACTTTTGTAGTTATTACCTTTTATATCTTTATGAATATATTTTGCTTCCTATCAAATAATAATAATAATAATAATCCTCTCTCTCCCTAGTAATGCTAACAAAACTAATTTAGAAAGTCCATCCATAACATAACCAACTCACCCTTATTTATTCCCTCCCGTTACAAGCGCAAAATCTCACCCCCTATCCTCATTTCTTGAATCATCTAGATGTAAACTTTTAATGTAGGAGGCTTCGTACTATTTGAGGTGTTTTATATCTCATTGTCTTGGTCCAACCCACTAGACCCTCTCTAAGCCCAAGTCTGTAATTGGATGCATCTAAGGCTGACGGAGAACAAAATAGCAAGGTTATGCAAGATCACACAGCTTTCAGAAACTTACAGATGAACTAAATTTATCCACAATCATTTCCAGCACATTCATAGATTCCAACCATTGAATAGAGTCCGAATAGTTGGTATAAATATGTTCATCAGCACCAATCAAGCGAATTAAAACCTGTTGAACAACCATTCCATTAGGAGTTGTTTCATCAAGCATAACTCAGAGATGAAAGAGATTGCGAACAAGAAACCTCCATTATAGACGTAATTCCAATTAGGTCTACAAGCTTGTTAACGATATTTTGATGAACCTGGCCAAGCATGAGAACATATAAGGTCCTGGATAATTAAAATACCAGGTATAACAAGTAGGCAGTAAGACAAATATAGATTCAATAAACAAATTCACTACCCCAAATACTCAAACAGAACATCAACAAAAACTGTTAGCTTTTCTACCCTTTCATCATTATAATAACAAATCATGGTCCTTCAACCAACAATGCCAAACACGTGATACACCACCCATTACAATGGAGGAGTACAAAAGCAAATGCCTGAATCTAGCGAGATGCCCACATTTTTTTTTTAAGTTTGAATACAAAAAAAATATTCTGTTAACGTCTGGAGACCAAACATTGAGAACATAAAAGTTACAATAGCCAGTAGCCAGACCAGTTGGCTGAAGAAAAATGGATAACTGCCAACTGAAAACTGATATATAGGTGAACTTACTCGAATATAACTCATTAGAGGAGTTGTCTTTCGCAGCAAGAGGCAAACAACAACCTAGCACATACAAGTATGAGAATCAATCACAACAAGATATAATTTGGTGAAGAACATCCAACATACAGTAAACTTAAGCAACGAACTGAGTTATAAGGTCAAAATATATGCCACGCTAGCTTAAACATACACTTCAGAAACATAATTAGTAAGCCAATATAAAAGTATGAATATGCTTTTCCAAGTAAATATGTATTGACTTATTTAAACTATAACTAATCCATCGTTGACATTTTTATCCAATTGTAGATGGAAAGATCTACCATCTAAAATACATGGCCATACAAATATGACTTGAATCAATGAGCAATCAAGCCAACAAATGCGCAGCAATGGTCTTGTTCAGGAGACCAAAAACCACTGTTTCTGTTTTTGTTTCCCAAACAAGAGAAACGAGTAAATTGTCCTCTTTATGTGCAACTGCCCCTCTGTTGCTGTTTCTGCACTGTTTCTGCTTATTGTTTGACTAACAAAAACATTTTTTTTACCCTTTCTTGACGAATATCTCTCCCTTTTTACCATTTTGCCTGTATTCTATATCTGTCATCATTATTCATTAACTTTTATTGTTATTTTTGTGAACTACGAAATTATTTTTAATGTAAATATAATTTTTTGAATGCCTATAACTGCATATTCTTAATTTTATTATTTTATTTAATTATATTTATGTTTTCAAGTGATTAATAAAAATTATACATTATTAATTTTTAATTGCAATTCATTTCAAAAAAAAAATTTAATTGCAATATGAATTATTTTTTATTAATTAAAAATGCATTAAAAAAAAGAAGCATTAAAAATGCCTAACAATAGTCATCTCAGTAATTTCGATAACAAATTTTCTCAAACTGACATTTGTTTCTGTTCAGAAGTAACTTTAACTCCCAAACAAGCATCTATTTATCTGTTCATACGGAAAAACCAAAAAAAAAAAGCTCATACTATTATGAGTGCAATTGTGCAAACAAAAATCATAAACAAGACAGCAAAAACATCACCACTACCAGAAGGACCTGATATCAATCATACATACTTATGAACAAATCAAAATTGCAAGAACCAATATGCGTCATCTAGAATTAAGTTATTTTAAACAACAAAGGAAAAAGAGCCACTACAAGTCTCCAACGAGCAGTCAATTAGAAATAAAATTAATAAATAGATTCAACTCATAACAATGTTAATACAAAAAATGATAATTATTGGTAAAATAGAAGTGTTTTATACGGATTATACCAATACACCAACACTTTCCATTTGACCTCTTTAATAAGCTTGGAATAATAGAATAGTAGACACGACGCCAAAGCAAATCACAATTCTTACCAAGAAAGCAACATACCTTGCTGAAATAACCAGCCAATAATGTACTATGGGAGCGGTCATGATCCAAGAAAGAGAACAGCAGGTCCATCAACTGTCAACCAAAAAGTAAAGCTAACAATAGAAATTCAAAATTAAGTGATCAGAAAATTGTATAGTTTTTACAACTTCATACCTCTTCATCCTCTACCAAAGCTTTGAGCATTATATCAACTTCACACGTAAAAATCTCACAAGAAATGAAAGGAAGCCTACAAGAACAAATGAGAAAGGTCATTCGTCAAACTTCTAGAATGAAACACACATCCATTATGTTCAAATTATATCACTAGGAACTGGCACTGTATGACACCTCGATACTTCTACTACTCACACTCACTTGAATGTTCGCTCTTTCTCAGCTTCCTCTGGTGCATCTTCCACAATGTACTGGAGGAGTTGCTTAATTTGAGCTCGTTCCCGCAAACTGTGAGAAAGTTTGACATGAATATTTATTTTTATGCAATGTCAAAAACAACCAAGTACTTGGCCTCTCAAAATCTAAGATAGTGACCTTGTTCACTTGTGCTCTCAATTCAACTAAAAGAAATTTTGACAAAAAAATTTACTACCGACTAATCTTTTTGTTTACAAAATTTTCAAAGAAAATTATCATCTCACACTTCTAATTTACTATTCTAAATTCTAAACATAATTATGATATCATCACAAAATGTTCTCTTTGCAAACTAAACAGATAATATATTTCATCTTTCCAATCCATCGTAGCGCATGGGCACATCGAATCAATTTTCAAATTCATATGCAAACAAAAATTCAAAAATATTTTGAAAAATGCTACGGTTTTAAAATTCTTTAGTTGAAAACACAATAAAACGCCACCTCACGATTACATAGTTTACACTACTCTAGACCTTATATATTTTCGGCTTCAAAGAGTCAGGCAACGAAGTTCCAACATGTTTAAACAATCAATTTTTCTACAAGTTGGAAGGAAAGAAATTTGATCTCAAATAGCATCAGGCAGTTAGTTGATCTCTACGATCATTTGGACATGACTGACACCTTGCATTATTGCGAGGCATCAAGCAGTTGACGATGAGAGCTCATGCATTTTAATCATATCTAGAAGCCAGAAAAAAACTCGAAGTTCATTTTGACAGCACCGTATGCATGTTTCATCAACTAGCAAACCACAAAATTAATAGTTAGCTGTCGCAATTAAGCATATATATCAAAAACCAACAAGGTCCGTGCCAACTCAAGGCTGGCCTTTGTGCCTCAAACTCAGCCAAAGCTCGTCCCTTAGAGAAAGTGCACACTTTAACTTGTAAAGCCCAACCTCGATGCACTTTAAATGTTTACGAAGCCTCTTATGCGTGCCCAAATGCCATGGAAGTAAAATCAAGGTGAAATGCAACATGATATTTATTCAAATTTGCTCATATACAAATGACTATTATATGTATTGAAACTTTCTTGAGGTATTAAAATCTTATCCAAATTATTCCTTAGGATGCTTCACTTTGCGAAGGCACATGCCTTGCCTTGCACCTAGCTTCTACAATATTCACGTGCCTTAGTGTGCATTGGGATTCTCATAATTGTGCAACAAAGCATGGATATACTATAAAATGAAGATTAAATATTTTTTTTAGATCTCGATTCATTTTTGTATGCCGAGTGAACGAGAGCTTACAAATTGATAAGACGGCCATTAAGAGCTTTGCATTCTTGAATTATTTCATCCTCATCCAATAACTCCTCCAATGTAAAGTTTTCTTTGTCCAAAATGGTTTCCACCTGAAATTCACATTTCCAATAAAAGACATGCATTCATACAAACAAGCTTGTTCTCTTGATTCTCAATATAGTGCAACTCAAAATTAGTTATATTGTTTCACAAATACATAATGTGTCAATCATTAGAAAAGAGAAGGGTTTGAGTTGCTCTACGATGAATGAACACTAAATGGATTCTGAAGACCAGGAACGAAGGTAAACCAAATTCAAAGTTTCGCAAAAACTAAAGCATCCCTTACGCCATATAAGGGAATATGAATACCCAGTAGAATGAATTTATTATTGAATATGCAGCCACCTAAATACGAATCATCTGAATGATTCAGATTAACGCATCACAACCTGTTCAAATAGTAACCTTTCATGTTTAAGAATAGATGGTTTTAATAATGCGACGAGAGGAGCCAAGTATCTTCGGTACTGAATTACTGCCTGTCATGCTATAACCAGGCAATAATAAAATTGCCCCCGGTAAATGCAGCAAAAGTCCATTCCACTAACAAAACCTTTCCTGTCTGCCTCGATCATAAAGAGTCTCGCAGCATTGGAAAGAATATCAATTCAATGTTTTTCCAAGAACCACACTCCCCGTTCTTTCACCACCCATGAGAATTCAAGAAATTGTTTCCAAGAATACAAATACAAATACTAGCAAGAAATTCCATCAAAGAGAGAGTTGATGGGCACTTACTGGAGATGCAGCGGAAAGACCAGACATATGCCAAAACATGGTGAAAATTGATGATCGAAGTGCAGACACGGACTCAGATCTGTCGACCCAAAAACCCTAATACATACACCCAGGCACTCGCGGAGAACTCTGGGCAACAATCTCCACTCAATAAATCATCTAAAACTCGACCTGGAAATCAATCAATCAAGAAAAAAAATGAAACCCTAAAGATTCCAAATGCAGGGACCGGCAGCAATGGATCGTGTGCTTGGTGAAGATGATGATGATGAAATAATAAATACGTGAATCAGCAGTATATATACGGTACGAGTGCATCCAAAGGAAATTTGATGTATAGAAATGGGAAACTCCGTTGATGATTAGATTATATGTCATGGTGACGAACAATAATATTGCTGCCTTGTTATTAAATTCCTTTGTATGACATAAAATAAATAAATAAATATTAATGTAGACACTTGTATATGACACGTTGCTTCCGCAAAGTCTGGAGTATCAATGGATCCTTGTATGTTCCCGGTGGAGATCTTCAGTGGGTTGTTCCTACGTCACAAAACAAAATCAGAGGAGCCGGGAGGGTTCCCGGCGAAGGCACTCCGACGCTCAAATCAGTTATTACTCAAAGAATAATAATCGAGAGTAGAGCAATATAGTGCTAAAGAAAGTGTGTACCTTAATAATGAGGTGACTTGAGCTATTTATAGATATTTTGGAGAGTTTCACGGGCTTGAGCCTCTTATGGGCTTTTGTAGAATTCAGGGTCTGCTTGAATTAAATATATATAATATTTAAATAAGCTTGGGCCTGAAAAATATTTGGAGTGGACCTTCATGATTGGGCTCAGGCCCAGTTGAATTTTTAGGTGTAACCTATCATAGGCCCCCCACTCTCGGGCATGTCGCGTGTGTGGAGAGGTCCGAGAGTAGAATTTTTACCGGAGTATTGTTTGCCACTGCGAAAATTACGGGGATCGACCTGCCCGGTCAGGTCGCGGGGATCGACCGTAGGACTATGATGCAATGGAATTAAAATCTTGGCAGAATAATAATTACACCATGTAATTGGATAGGATCAAAATCCTACTAGAATATTAATTGTAAAATCCCAGTAAAACTTTATCAACTACTGTCATTATAAATTCAACACCGAGGTATGTTTTTACCACAATTTTCTAACTCAATTGGATTTTTGAATTTATTTGCAGTATTCACGTGCTCGTGTTCCAAACACTTGTAAAAAATAAATAACCATACAATGGCAGGTACCGACATCACGTGCCCCCTCTTTTTAGTCAACTTTTTATTATTCTCTCTCCTCTCCCTTTTGTTTTTTTTTTTATTGCCTTCCAGCTTTGTTCATTCGTGAGATTGTTTGTTCCTTGTTTGCTTCCCAACCGTGTATACGCATCTATGTTACAAATATGTGTGTATGATATGTGTATACGTGTAAATCAATATCTATCTATCAATCCTTCCACCATCTCCAAGGAACGTCGACCGACTATCGGAGGAGAAGCGGCCTCGGTGGTAAAAAAGGAAGCAAGATCATCGGCAGATCGTGTGATGAAGCAAACGGTTGAAGAATATCGTGAGAGGGAAGAGGCGACACGCAGCCGTTCTGAAGGGGAGGAGATTCAGCGACGAACTGTTCCATCGGAGGAAGAAATGCCACGAGCCGATCCATTCCAGGAGAGGAGGAGATGCAGCAGGCCGATCGGTTCCAGGAGAGGAGGAGATGTCGCGAGCCGATCCATTCCAGGAGAGGAGGAGATGCAGCAGGCCAATCGGTTCCAGGAGATGAGGAGATGCTGCGAGCCGATCCATTCCAGGAGAGGAGGAGATGCATCAGGCCGATCGAGGGAAGAAAGAAAACGGCAGCGGCTGACCTGACCATCATGGCATGGCGACGATGAGGCGTCGATATATCGGCGAAATCCTTGGGCCGTGTGAAAGATTGATAGATATATGAAAATACACGCATGTGCATATACACATATATATTATTATGTTCGGTTTCGTGTGTTCTTTTATTTTTATATATATTTTTTATATCTTTAGTCAAATATTTGAAATATTATGACTTGATTAATTGTTTGCGTGAAAGTTGTAGGAGTATGAAGTATATATATATTTTTAAAATATATATACTTTTGCAGGACGCTCGCTTCGGGGCAAGGTATTATCCTTGTTGAGGGCGAATCGGAGTAAAAATTTATCTCCTCGCATGGAGTATAGTGACTTATATGTTCCTTTGTCGCGCGATCCGGAGAGTCCGACTCCCTTAAAAATTGTTAGTGACCCTGATTATTGGGAAAATAATAGATCCGAAGATTCGTCGGATGGGGTGGATGAATGTGTATTGGGTAATTCGGATATTATAAGCCCGTGTGAGAAATTTGATCTATTGTCAAGATATATCATGAAGATTCCTACCAAAGAGGATTCTTGTCAGAACCCACCCGCGGGTTATTTCATCGTTTATTTGGAATATTTTAATTATGGGTTTTTGCTCCCTCCCAATGCCACTTTGATAGAAATCGTGTGTAGGCTTGGTGTGAGTTTTAGTCAGTTGACCCCAGGGGCTATCCTTGTATTTTCATGTTTTTTCCATAGAATGAGCGAAATTCAATTGATTCCGACAGCGGAGCTATTTTTTGCGCTTTTCGTGGTGCGTCGTTCCATGCCCGACTCTTATATTTATTTTCAACCTCGTGTGAACTGTAAATTTTTATCCCGTTTTTCGTCTCCAAGGAGTGCGTGGAGATCGGAGTTTTTTTTATGTTTGGGATTATAGTGGGGAGGTTCCCACGAGTTGGAGTCCGGGGCCTAGAAAAATCATACTTGGTAAAATTCATCGCACTTTGCAGCTTGACTATCGATCCTTAGGTCTCTTTAACGAAATAGTCAATCCTAGGAGTTTGGTTTCCATTGGTAATTCTTTGATAATTGCGTCTGCTTGGGATTCTCCTATTCGTGTTAATTTAAAATTTATTAAATTCATTTATTGATCATTCTCTCTTTTCTCTTTGTGCTTGTTTGTAGGTGACAAAATAAGTTTGGCGGAGGTTCGCGCTTGCATAGAGAAAAACGAGAAGACTTCGTCAAAGATGTCGAGAAAAGAGTCACCAATGGATCGAGGTAATCATAATTCCCAAGGGATTCCAAGGAGGAGGAATTCTCCTGGGCCTTCCGACCGTGTCAATCGTTCTGGTCCTCCATCTAGAAATATTGATGCTCGTGACCGAAGGAATGGTTGTAGAAGAAATGATGCTGACCGTGATACCCGTATTAGGGCGAGTGATAATGGTAGAATAAATCCAAAAATAAGACGTGATGATGAACGAACAGTTCCTCCCGCCACTCGTGAAGGTCGCCACTTGTTCTTGGAGGGAGTGAACCAAAATAATAAAGCTGGATCTTTTTGGGATTTGAAAGATCCGGAGATTGGTTGGAGAACGGGAGCGGACTTGATTGGAGATCATGATAGGTTGCATCTACTGCCTCAACCTGCCGAAGTGTTAACTCGGTCTCTTGCTTCGTCCGCCTTCCAGGTATATTATTATATTTTTGTTACTTGGCATGATTTTTACGTAGTAAATAATATTCTTTATTTATGGGTGTTTGCATATTTTATCGCTTGCCCATACTTTTAAATTTCGAGAAGAGAGGTCTCAAAATTCCGGGAAAAAATTTGATGAGGAGCTGGCGTCATTAAGGGGTGAGTGCAAAAGACTCGGCGAGGAAGGTGCTAAAGCCCGAGATGATTTTCTCAAGTCGCAAAAGGAGCTTGAAGAGAAATCCAAAAAGTATGATGCAATGTGTAAGGATATGGAGCTACTTAGGGGAAAATATTCCCATGAATCGGAGACTGGTGAAAATTTTCTCAATTCGTCAATAGGCAAGAATCTCTTGCGAAGTACCGGAGAAAAAGCAATTGAAGGCTATCGAGCATCCACAGCTTTTAGAGATGAAGTGATTCAGCGGGCGATTGTTATTCATGACGAAGTTGTCGTGGATTGTCGCAAAGAACTACGGAATACTCAACTAGTTCCGGAGGAAATTATTATGATGATTCACCCTAAAATTCCGGAGCCTAGGACTGCAGGAGTTGAGGATGACTCGGATCCTCCTTTAGGAGATTTATTGGGAGGTCTGGGTGATGAGGAGATGATCGAAGCTTTGCGTTCGAATTTTTAGCTTATACAATCAATAATGACGGTGTGTGTCGAAGCTACATGGAGACTACCCGTTGGAGCCGTGGGGCAGTTTAGTTTTATTATTTCTTGCCACTTTTGGGCAATTTTTTTTGTAACAAAGTCAAAGTTCTAGACTTTGTTTGTTCTTTTTGTCGATTATCATATCTCTTTTGCATCTTGAATTTGCTATTGCATACTTGTTTGATGAATAAAATAATATCGTCTTAATATTGGAGTACTTGGGAAGGGATCAATTTCCCAAGATTTTGTCTCATGGGGAATTCCTAAACCCACTTGGTGCGTGGTGAGGTATCCCGGGACTTATAATATTATTATGTCGTCCTGACCTCTTACAGCATCATAAGTTCAAATGTCCCATGGGGCTGGCCAAGCCTCTTATTGTTGGGAATTTTTTATGATTGCTAGGGTCTATGACGTTTATGTCTTAAGTAAGCATTAGTATAGGAGAGGAGATATGATATGCTTTCGACAAAGTAATCTGCTTGTATAAAAAAATACTCAAATTAGTTGAAAACTACATAACAAAATTGTAATAGCAAAACATAAAGAAAATATGCTAATAACAAAAAATATAGCCTAATATTGGAGAGAGTTGCAGTTTATGCATAGAACTTCTTTAGGTTGGCCACGTTCCAAGGTCTGGGAAGTATTCTGCCATCTGAATGTTGGAGGCGATATGTTTCCATCTTCACAATCTCAATTACTTTGTACGGGCCTTCCCATTTTGGGTCCAATTTACCCACAGACTTCAAGATGTCAGATTTTCTCAAAACCAAGTCTCCTACTTGAAAAGACTTTGGCTTGACTCTATCATTGTATGCTTTAGTCATACAAGCTCGATATCTCTCGGCTCGTGTCGAAGCTTCATCTCTGAGTTCATCCACCAAGTCCAATGAAATTCGGAGGGCTTGGTCATTTTCAAATGAAGTGTATTGTTTCACTCGCCATGATTGTTCTCCAATTTCGGCAGGAGCCACAGCTTCCGCTCCGTAGGCCAGATTGAAAGGAGATTCTCCAGTTGAAGAGCGTGGAGTGGTTCGATATGCCCATAGAACACTTGGCAACTCATCTACCCATTTCCCTTTGGCATTTCCTAGGCGTGTTTTGAGGTGCTGTAGAATGGTCCGGTTGGTGACCTCGGTTTTCCCATTCGCTTGAAGATTCCCAACAGAAGTAAAGAACTGCTTGATGGAAAGTCCTTTGCACCAATCTTTTATTTTCGCTCCAGAGAACTGAGTTCCATTGTCTGAAACCAAGGTTTGAGAAATGTCAAATCTGCATACTATATTCTTCCATAAGAAATTGATTACATCTCTTTCGGATATTTTGGCCAATGGTTCGGCTTCGACCCATTTGGTGAAATAATCCACAGCAACTATCAGAAATTTTATTTGTCCGGTAGCAGGAGGAAAAGGACCTACCAAATCCATTCCCCATTGAGCAAACGGTAAAAGACTTTCTAGGGGCTGCAAGATTGTAGCCGGCTGGTGATGAAAGTTAGCATGCTCTTGACATGCGTGACAATGTTTTGCTAATTCGATAGCGTCTTGCTTCATAGTTGGCCAAAAGTACCCTTGGCGTAATGCTTTCCCCGCGAGAGCTCTACCAGCTAAGTGATTTCCACATATTCCTTCATGAATTTCATGAGCACATAATTTCCTTTGGTTGGCGTTAGACACTTTAAGTAAGGTGAAGAGAAACCTCTTTTATACAGTTCTCCGTCAATGATCGTGAATCGAGCAGCTCGCACTCTAAGTTTTCGAGCTTCTACTTGGTTAGCGGGTAGGTTTTCCCGCATCAAATAGTCGATTATTTCATCTTTCCAACTAGGTTCTTCACTGTCAGCACAGAAGATTATAGCATCACTTCCATCAATTTTTTCCTGGCCATATGTTAGGAATGTAATTTTCCTATTATCTATGTTGGCCAAGGAGCTTGCTAACTTGGCGAGACGGTCTGCTGAATCATTTTCCCCTCTAGGTATCTGTTTTATATCATAGTTGTCTAAACACGAGAGAAGCTCATTTACTTGAGTGAGGTATTCAAGCATTTTATCTTCCTTCGCTTCATAATTTCCATTCACCTGACTGACGATAATTTGGGAGTCACTGTGTATCGTCAGTCTTTTTGCTCCGACCGACAGGGCCAATTTAATTCCCATGATGAAAGCTTCATATTCTGCCTCATTATTCGTTGCCGGGAATAGAAATTTGATGGCATATTGAAATTTATCTCCCTGTGGGCTCTCCACAACTATACCTGCACCGCTTCCTGTAGAGGTTGATGACCCGTCGACATAAACCATCCATGTCTGGGTGGAGCTTTCTTCTTGAGTTACTGTCATCTCTACTAGAAAATCAGCCAGAATCTGTGCTTTAATTGCTGGACGCGGGCGATATTCAATTCCATATTGGCTCAACTCGACAACCCATTTAACCATTCTTCCTGATGCTTCAGGACTCGAGATAATTTGTTTGAGAGGATGATTGGTGAGTACAATTATTGGATGAGACTGAAAGTAAGGACGTAGTTTTCTTGCTGCAGTTACCAAAGCTAGTGCAAGTTTCTCGATCTTTGTATATCTTAATTCTGCTCCGTGTAAAGTTCGGCTGATATAGTACACTGGTTTGTGCTCACGTCCTACTTCAGAGATCAATACTGCACTTACCGCCTCCGTAGATATTGCTAGATAAATCAGCAGGGTGTCACCCTCTTTTGGTTTTACTAACGGCGGAGAGGTCAGATGTCTTTTCAACTCATCAAATGCTTGCTGACACTCTTCTGTCCATCGAAAACCTTTTCCACTCCTCAACAGTTTGAAGAATGGTAACCCCTTGTCTGCAGATCTTGAAATAAATCGGTTGAGGGCGGCCAAACGTCCTGTTAATTCCTGAATTTCCTTCACACTTTTCGGAGGATTCATGTTCAAAATTGCTTTAATTTTTTCAGTGTTGGCCTCTATTCCTCGTTTTGACACCATGTAACCAAGAAATTTGCCTCCTCGTACGCCAAAAGTGCATTTGTCCGGATTGAGCTTCATCCTGTATTTTCTGAGTATATTGAAGCATTCCCCAATATCTTTCAAGTGATTAGATGCTTGGGTACTTTTGACGAGCATGTCGTCTATATAAACTTCCATGTTATGTCCAATCAAGTGTTCGAACATGGTATTTACCAGACGTTGATAGGTAGCTCCAGCATTCTTCAGCCCAAACGGCATAACATCATAGCAATAAATCCCCCTATCAGTGATGAAACTTGCTTTTTCCTGGTCTTCTGGTGCTAGACCGATCTGATTTTATCCTTGATATGCGTCAAGAAAAGTGAGCAGCTCGCATCCTGCTGTCGAATCGACTAACAAGTCAATTCATGGGAGTGGAAACGGATCTTTGGGGCATGCTTTGTTGAGATCAGTGAAATCTATGCACAAACGCCATTTTCCTCCAGGTTTCGGTACTAAGACAAAATTTGCAAGCCAATCTGGGTATGTGACTGGCCTGATGTATCTTGCTGTTAAGAGTTTTTCAACTTCAGCGGCTATATGCCGATTTTTCTCTGGGCCAAAAGCTCTTTTCTTTTGCTTCACCGGTCTCATTTTTGGATCAACACGGAGGTGATGGAGCGCATATTCATGAGGTATTCCGGGAAGCGGCTCATCACCCCAAGCAAACACGTCCAAATTGCGACCAAGAAAATTTTTCAGTTTTTCTTCTAATTCAGGAGGTAACTCGGTCCCAATTTTCAGTGTCTTCTGGGGATCATTTGGCACAATTTCTATGTGCTTTAGAGTTTCGGTTGCTGTTATTCTTTCTTTACTCTCAGCTTCCTCATCCACCAAATGTATCTCGTTTTCACGAAAAATTTTTCCTGGTCTCGGAGATCTTTCTTCACTAGGAACTTGTCTTTTATGATTTCCTGACGAACCCCGTAGTGTTACCGCATGACACTCTCTGGCTAGACGATGGTCACCAATGGCTTCTCCTACTCCTCTTGGAGTCGGAAACTTCAGCTTCATATGATAGGTCAATCCGATGGCTTGGAACATATTGAGACTTGGTTGTAACGCCCGGGAATATTTAATTTTAATCCGAGAATAATTAATTTGGGAATATTTGGAGTTTTGATTTAAATTCTAATATTCTTAAATTGATTAGGATTGAAATTGAATGAATTGAGTAATTGAGGACTGAATTGCAATTATTGGACTCTTGAGGGACTAAAGTGCAATAATGACTAAACTTATCAGAATTGGAGTGATGTATCAGCATGTGAACGTGTCAATCAACACATTTCATCAGATTTCCAAGCCAAGAAACCGAGAGCAAGTTTCCGGAGAATTTCCAAGCTTTCACTCATCTTCAAATCTTCATATCTTGAGCTACGATTATCCGAATTCGATTCCGAAAGATGTTCTGGAATCCTCTCGCCAAGACCTTCGATTTGATGTAAGTATCTTCTTTGTTCATTAAGGTTTGAGATTTCGAAAATGGCAGATATCAGATGTTGGATTTGATTTGGTATTGTTGAGCTTCTAGCTTTGTTAATCTTGAAGTTTGATTGAAGATTGAGTTGTATCTCTTGTTCTTATGATTTACCAGCTTTGATTCACTCTATACACCTGCTGATATTTTAGTTTAGAGGTTGAACAATTGATATGAATGTTAGAAATGATATAGAGATTTGCGGGAATCGCCGAGTTATACCGAAATGCCGTCGAACTTTTGAATTGGAGTGATTTGATAGCATTCTTCAGCTTAGAAGTGGATGAGCTCTTAGCTGATGATTCTTTGCTTATTATGTTGTTGTTTCAGTGTGTAAACAGGACAAGTGAACTCGAGAACGTTGAATTCAAAACCGATAGAAGAACACACAAGGTTGGTTGAGTTTCCTTTGAAGTTCTTGTGGAAGGTTGAGTTGATATTGAACAGAATTTGAGTTGTGTTTGGTAATTGATCTTGGACAGAATTGGACAAGCTCAAAGACATCCTAGACATCACATTTGAAAGGTAAAAGTGGACTACAATTTGATTGGGATTATAACTCAAGATGGTTTGTATCGAGTACCCTCAATTCACATACTTGTTTGTTTAAGTGCTCTTATGTGCTTTCTTTTTATTACTTGAATAAGTTCTTGATATAATGAATGCCCTGATTATGTTACATGTTGCATTCATCTTGATGACTTATTCCCTTGAGTTTGAAATGAACGGACACGTTCGAATAGACGATTTGAGGGATTGTATATGTATGGCCTGGGTGGTTGTTTGAGCCTAGCGTCTAAGCTGCATATATAATGGCTTCAAAGTCTAGAGGAGCAAGATAGTAGCCCCACCTCGATAGGGTGTGTCGGTGGAATAGCTATGATATCTTCTTCTCGGGATCCCAGTCGATGAATGACGAAATGAACCTTGTTTTGAAAGCATGCATTGTATTTACTTCTATATCATGATTGTGATATTGATTATGCATGTTTAGTTGCTTTTACTGGGAAATCTATTTCTCACCGGAGTTATCCGGCTATTGTTTTGTTGTATGTGTCATTGCAATAGAAGGAAGTGGAACCGGGCAAAGGCGGACTTAAAGAACAAGGGATGAAATCGATATAGCGTGAGGATCCGAGTTAGGAGTTATGTGTGCTGTCATGAAGTTTAATGAGTCTTAATCATGATCATGTTTAAGGATACTTGTACCAAGACTTGTAGATGATTGAGTTGTGGTTTTGTTGATGTTTATAGGATTGGAAATATGTTGTAAATCCTTGAATCAACATAAGGTGTCTTGATCTGGATATATGACAATGTTATTGCATGTTATGAGAATGATGATTATGTTGTAAAGCCTTGGAATGGTTTATTACTAGCATTAAAAGCATGTTAGAATGCATGGTAGTTGTTATGCTTGATTTCATCATGTCTAGACTTTGGTAGGGCATGATCTTGAATCAATCATAGGCATGATCTCGTTTTTGACAGCAGCTGAGCCATTATTTTTTTCTGTTGGTTTGGCTGGCGCACGGGCGAGCTCCTGCTCGCGCGCGCGCGAGCCAAGCCAGGGGACCTCGGTCCCATTGGCCGGCGCGCGCGCGAGGGGTGATGCCCGCGCGTGCGCAGTGCAACTTATTTAAAAATTTTTTTTTTTTTATTCTCTTGTTTAGACTTTGATTATTGTCTAACATGGTCTAATAATGATTAATGAGATTAATGAGAGATTAGAACTCGGGTCATCACAACAGGTGGTATCAGAGCAAGAAAATTCTGGACTTAGATAGACAATGAGTGGGGTAGATCGAGTCATCTGCTTTACTTATTTATGATTTATGCTATGAGTTAATTACGTGATTGAATTACATGTTTTAAATGATAGCATGATTTACTTTCAAGTATTTTATTACAAGATGTTGTATTTATTTTATTTGAAAGTATGATTACGATGATTAAAGATGCATGCTTATTGGACTATCTGAACTGATAGAGTCATGTATCCTAATGAATTATGACATGCTACCTGATTATCTGAATTGATTGGAAGCATGTTTTATTTGAAGAGTATGATTATTTATTTAAGATTGAATCAGAACCGAGTCTTGATCAAAGGTAAGATGATCAGAGGAGGACTGAGATAATTTGATGATTTGGTATCCTAACCATGTTGATAATCAGATATGTCTCGAAGACCAGGCCGACCTCCTCTTCGACCACAGGTTCCTACTCTACCACAGGTTCCTATTTCTCTGCCAGAACAGACAGTTCATACTCCACCGACAGTTGTTACACCGATAGTTCCTCGAGCTACTGCAGTGCCGAGTAATGAACAGGGAAGTACGTCAAGAGATATGACTGATATGACAGCAACTCCTATGGAAACACTTCTGAAACGTTTCCAATCCTACAAGCCGCCTACTTTGAAAGGTACAGAAAATGCTGTTGAATGCGAGGGATGGCTTGATGATATGGAGATGCTATTTGATTCACTTGACTACGGGGATGAACGGAGAGTTAGATTGATTGGGCACCAGTTGCATGAAGTTGCGAAGAGCTGGTGGTTCACTACAAAAAGAGCTTTGGAGTGTAGAGGAACTGCACTGACTTGGAATGTCTTCAAAACTGAGTTCTACCAACGCTTCTTTCCGGTGTCTTACCGCAAGGATAAAGGGGCTGAGTTTGCAAATCTGAAACAGGGGAATTTGAATATTGAAGACTACGTTGCAAAATTCTCTACATTGCTACGTTTTGCTCCACATGTTGCTGACAGTGACGAGGCTATGGCTGATCAGTTTATCAATGGCCTGAGTCCGGATGTTTTTACACTGGTGAATACAAGGCGACCAAATACCTTTGCTGATGCATTGAACAGTGCCAAGGGAGCGGAAGCTGGTTTGATACAGCAGTGAGGAGCTTCGTATACCGCACAACCTCTGAGACAGTCACAACCTGCAGCTCCAACTCCGCAACAGCAACCTTTTCGATTTGAAGGTGGTAGTAGCAGTGGAAAGAAAAGGTTTTTGCAAGCAAGAGGAAAACAGTTTAAGAAGTCTGGGAGCAGTTCTTCGAGTTCCAGTGGTACGAAGCAGAAGTCAGGAGTGGTCTGCAACAGTTGTGGTGGAAATCATCCAACCGATCAGTGCCGAGGTGTATCTGGGAGGTGCCATATATGCCAACAGACAGGTCATTTTGCAAGGGTGTGTCCTCAGAGAAATACTGGACAGGCAAGAGGTGCAGAGTCATCACGATCAGTGGCTCAACCTGGAAGACAGGCCTCTTCTGTTCATTCTTTTCAGCCAGCACATCCACAGCAGCAGACTCGACCAGGTGGAAGTCAGGCAGGCAATCAGCCTCAGAGACAGCAGGCTCATGTCTTTGCTTTGACTGAGGAGCAGGCACAGGGAGCACCTGATGATGTGATTGCAGGTAACTGTTCTATTTCTGGTTATTCTGCTTATGTGTTGTTTGATACCGGTGCATCCCATACGTTTCTATCTGTCAAATTTGTTGCATTGCATTCTTTGCCTGTTGAGTCATTACCAGTTGTAGTATCTGTTTCTTCTCCTTTGGGGAGGGGTCTTATCTCGATTCAGATAGTAAAGAATTGTGTACTATAGTATGAGGGTAATGAGATTGAGATCGATTGTTTTGTACTTGGTATGTCTAATTTTGATTGTATTATTGGGATTGATATGCTGAATAAGTACAGAGCTACCGTCGATTGCTTTCAGAAGGTAGTGAGATTCAGACCTGAGATGGCTGGAGAATGGAAATTCTATGGTAAGGGTTCACGTGCTAAGATTCCTCTTATTTCTGTATTATCTATGACCCGACTTTTGCAGAAAGAAGCAGAGGGATTTCTTGTTTATGCGGTGGATACGTTGAAAACTAGCCCGAACCTGGCTGACTTGCCAGTGGTTAGTGAATTTGCGGACGTCTTTCCGGATGAGATTCCAGGATTACCTCCGTATCGTGAGATTGACTTCAACATTGAACTGATGCCTGGAACTGCACCGATTTCGAAAGCACCTTATCGAATGGCACTAGTTGAGCTGAAAGAATTGAAGGAACAGTTAGAAGATTTACTGGCCAAGGGATACATTCGACCCAGTGTTTCTCCTTGGGGTGCTCCAGTTCTGTTTGTCAGAAAGAAAGACGGTTCAATGAGATTGTGTATTGATTACCGGCAACTGAACAAGGCTACGGTAAAGAACAAATACCCTTTGCCTCGTATTGATGATTTGTTTGATCAGTTGCAGGGTTCTTTGGTGTATTCCAAGATCGATCTGAGATCTGGATACCATCAGCTGAGAGTTAGGGATTCTGATATTCCTAAGACTGCGTTCAGAACCAGGTATGACCATTATGAGTTTATAGTTATGCCGTTTGGTTTGACGAATGCTCCAGCTGTATTCATGGCTTTGATGAACCGTGTGTTTCAGAAGTATCTCGATGATTTTGTAATTATCTTTATTGATGATATTCTGATATATTCCAAGAATCTGATTGATCATGCTGAACATCTGAGAACAGTTTTGAAAACCTTACGAGCCGAGAAATTGTATGCTAAACTTTCGAAATGTGAGTTTTGGCTGAAACAGGTTGTTTTTCTTGGACATATTATATCTGGAAATGGTATTTCTGTGGATCCAAGTAAAGTAGAAGCAGTGATCAGTTGGTCAAGACCGACATCTGTTCCTGAGATCCGGAGTTTTATGGGATTGGCTGGGTATTATCGTCGATTTATCAAAGATTTTTCCAGTATTGCGAAGCCAATTACTCAGTTAACTCAGAAAAATGCTCCTTTTGTCTGGTCTGAAGCTTGTGAATCTAGTTTTCTTGAGTTGAAGACACGACTGACCAGTGCACCAGTCTTGACGATTCCTTCAGGTACTGGTGGTTTTATTGTTTATTGTGATTCATCTCATCGAGGATTAGGGTGTGTCTTGATGCAGCGAGGACATGTGATTGCTTATGCCTCAAGACAGTTGAAGTCTCACGAAACCAGATATCCGATTCATGATCTTGAATTGGCCGCCATTGTATTTGCTTTGAAGATTTGGCGACATTATCTGTACGGGGAGCAGTTTGAGATTTATTCTGATCACAAGAGTCTGAAGTATCTATTTTCACAGTCAGAATTGAATATGAGACAGCGGAGGTGGCTTGATTTGCTTAAAGACTTTGATTGTGAGATTAAGTACTATCCAGGGAAATCGAATGCGGCAGCAGATGCACTTAGTCGAAAGGTATGTTCTTTGTCCTTATCGACGATTGGTGTATCAAATTTGATTGAAGACTGTTGTCTGTCTGGGTTAGTATTTGATACGAATTATCAACCTCTTCGACTCTATCAAATGAAAGCTGAACCAGCTTTATTGGTAAGAATTCGAGATGCTCAGAAACTTGATCAGAATATACAGAATTCGATTGAGAAGGTCAGATCAGGGCATGTATCTGAATACCGGGTTCGAGATGATCTTCTTTATGTTCACAATCGCCTTGTAGTGCCTGATATTTCTGATGTGCGACAACAACTACTGACAGAGGCGCATTGTAGTCGTTATAGTATTCATCCTGGAGGTAGGAAGATGTATAATGATCTGAAGACTCGATACTGGTGGAAACCAATGAAGTCTGATATCACTGATTTTGTATCTCGGTGTCTGAACTGCCAACAAGTAAAGGCTGAAAGGAAGAAACCGCCTGGCTTGTTACAGAGTTTATCCGTGCCTGAATGGAAATGGGATCATATTTCCATGGATTTCGTGACGAGATTACCTCGATCTTCTAGAGGTTATGATGCTATCTGGGTGATTATCGATAGATTGACGAAGTCTGCGAGTTTTATACCTTATCGTATGACGTACAGACATGATCAGATGACAGAGATTTATGTCCGTGAAGTTGTCAGATTACATGGTGTGCCGAAGTCTATTGTATCAGATCGTGATCCTCGATTTACATCTCACTTCTGGCATAGCTTACAGAGTGCTTTGGGTACTCAGCTTCGTTTAAGCACAGCTTATCATCCACAAACAGACGGGCAGTCTGAGCGTACCATTCAGACATTGGAGGACATGTTGAGAGCTGTAGTGCTTGATTTTGGCATGAGTTGGCAAGATTCATTACCTCTTTGTGAATTCTCGTACAACAACAGCTATCAATCGAGTATTGGAATGGCTCCTTTTGAAGCTTTATACGGAAGAAAATGTCGATCTCCTTTGTACTGGGATGATATTTCTGAAGTACCTGATATTGGTCCTGATATGATCCGTGATATGAATGACCAGGTGAAGCTTATTCAGAAACGAATGAAGACAGCTCAAGATAGACAGACGAAATATGCCAACATTCGACGTCGACCTTTGTCTTTTGAACAGGGGGATCATGTATTTTTGAAGATTTCTCCGTTCAGAGGCACTGTCAGATTTGGCAAGCGAGGGAAGTTGTCTCCACGATATATTGGTCCTTATGAGATTTTGGAGAAAATAGGCAATCTCGCCTATCGATTAGCTCTTCCTCCGGCGTTATCTGGAATACATGATGTCTTTCATGTATCAATGCTTCGAAAGTATCTTTCTGATGAATCTCATGTACTTCAATCTGATGAAGCTGAACTCGACGAGACTTTGAGTTATTTTGAAAAGCCGATTTAGATTCTTGATCGTAAAGAGAAGCAACTTCGTACGAAGACTATTCCGCTTGTGAAGGTTCAGTGGAGTCGTCATGGTATTACAGAAGCGACTTGGGAGACTGAATCAGATATGAGACAACGATTTCCAGAGTTATTTCATTGATGTGAGTCTCTTTTAGTTTTCTGTATCTGATATTTGATTTGATTGGTTGTTATTACTAAGATTTCGAGGACGAAATCGAGTCTTAGTGGGGGAGAATTGTAACGCCCGGAAATATTTAATTTTAATCCGAGAATAATTAATTTGGGAATATTTGGAGTTTTGATTTAAATTCTAATATTCTTAAATTGATTAGGATTGAAATTGAATGAATTGAGTAATTGAGGACTGAATTGCAATTATTGGACTCTTGAGGGACTAAAGTGCAATAATTACTAAACTTATCAGAATTGGAGTGATGTATCAGCATGTGAACGTGTCAATCAACACATTTCATCAGATTTCCAAGCCAAGAAACCGAGAGCAAGTTTCCGGAGAATTTCCAAGCTTTCACTCATCTTCAAATCTTCATATCTTGAGCTACGATTATCCGAATTCGATTCCGAAAGATGTTCTGGAATCCTCTTGCCAAGACCTTCGATTTGATGTAAGTATCTTATTTGTTCATCAAGGTTTGAGATTTCGAAAATGGCAGATATCAGATGTTGGATTTGATTTGGTATTGTTGAGCTTCTAGCTTTGTTAATCTTGAAGTTTGATTGAAGATTGAGTTGTATCTCTTGTTCTTATGATTTACCAGCTTTGATTCACTCTATACACCTGCTGATATTTTAGTTTAGAGGTTGAACAATTGATATGAATGTTAGAAATGATATAGAGATTTGCGGGAATCGCCGAGTTATACCGAAATGCCGTCGAACTTTTGAATTGGAGTGATTTGATAGCATTCTTCAGCTTAGAAGTGGATGAGCTCTTAGCTGATGATTCTTTGCTTATTATGTTGTTGTTTCAGTGTGTAAACAGGACAAGTGAACTCGAGAACGTTGAATTCGAAACCGATAGAAGAACACACAAGGTTGGTTGAGTTTCCTTTGAAGTTCTTGTGGAAGGTTGAGTTGATATTGAACAGAATTTGAGTTGTGTTTGGTAATTGATCTTGGACAGAATTGGACAAGCTCAAAGACATCCTAGACATCACATTTGAAAGGTAAAAGTGGACTACAATTTGATTGGGATTATAACTCGAGATGGTTTGTATCGAGTTCCCTCAATTCACATATTTGTTTGTTTAAGTGCTCTTATGTGCTTTCTTTTTATTACTTGAATAAGTTCTTGATATAATGAATGCCCTGATTATGTTACATGTTGCATTCATCTTGATGACTTATTCCCTTGAGTTTGAAATGAACGGACACGTTCGAATAGACGATTTGAGGGATTGTATATGTATGGCCTGGGTGGTTGTTTGAGCCTAGCGTCTGAGCTGCATATATAATGGCTTCAAAGTCTAGAGGAGCAAGATAGTAGCCCCACCTCGATAGGGTGTGTCGGTGGAATAGCTATGATATCTTCTTCTCGGGATCCCAGTCGATGAATGACGAAATGAACCTTGTTTTGAAAGCATGCATTGTATTTACTTCTATATCATGATTGTGATATTGATTATGCATGTTTAGTTGCTTTTACTGGGAAATCTATTTTTCACCGGAGTTATCCGGCTATTGTTTTGTTGTATGTGTCATTGCAATAAAAGGAAGTGGAACCGGGCAAAGGCGGACTTAAAGAACAAGGGATGAAATCGATATAGCGTGAGGATCCGAGTTAGGAGTTATGTGTGCTGTCATGAAGTTTAATGAGTCTTAATCATGATCATGTTTAAGGATACTTGTACCAAGACTTGTAGATGATTGAGTTGTGGTTTTGTTGATGTTTATAGGATTGGAAATATGTTGTAAATCCTTGAATCAACATAAGGTGTCTTGATCTGGATATATGACAATGTTATTGTATGTTATGAGAATGATGATTATGTTGTAAAGCCTTGGAATGGTTTATTACTAGCATTAAAAGCATATTAGAATGCATGGTAGTTGTTATGCTTGATTTCATCATGTCTAGACTTTGGTAGGACATGATCTTGAATCAATCATAGGCATGATCTCGTTTTTGACAGCAGCTGAGCCATTATTTTTTTCTGTTGGTTTGGCTGGCGCACGGGCGAGCTCCTGCTCGCGCGCGCGCGAGCCAAGCCAGGGGACCTCGGTCCCATTGGCCGGCGCGCGCGCGAGGGGTGATGCCCGCGCGTGCGCAGTGCAACTTATTTTTAAAAAAAAATTTTTTTTTTATTCTCTTGTTTAGACTTTGATTATTGTCTAACATGGTCTAATAATGATTAATGAGAGATTAGAACTTGGGTCATCACACTTGGTCGTCCCAATATCACGTTGTATGCAGACGAAACCTTTACTACAAGGAATTTCACCATCTTAGTAGATCGTTTGGGGTAAGAACCCAATGAAAGAGGAAGCATTACTTCTCCCAAAGCTTCAACTATTTCTCCGGAAAATCCGACCAGTGGAGTATTGACTGGAGTTAACTGCGCATTACTTATACCCAACTTGACAAATGCATCATGAAATATTATGTCGGCCGAACTTCCTGAATCCACTAGAATTTTTTTTACCCAAAAATTGGAGATTGTGGCTGAGATGATTAAAGCATCATTATGGGTACCCCGAGGGTTCTCCAGATCTTTGTCACTGAATGATAATCCATCTTGTATGGTTCCAATTTCATATACCGACAAGGATGTGGGGCTAGATAAATTGTTGGTTCCTTTTGCTGCCCGCAGAAGAGCTTTTCTTGCATTGTTCGAGTCGCCACAAGCAGGCCCCCCAGTGATTACGGTGATTACCCCTCCCGAGGGCAAGTTTTCATCCGCTCGCTCATTTTGTTTCCCAGTTTCATCATGGCGCTTTTGATAGTCACGTTTTGGTTGTTCATCCCGACGCCTGTCATCTCGCTTCTCCCCGCGGGATTTGTCCACAAAATTTTCCAAGTGTCCGCGCTTTATGAGTTTTTCAATTTCCGCTCGCAGACTGAAGCAATCTTCTGTATTATGACCCTTATCTTTATGAAAATGACAGTACTTTTCCGAACGCTGGCGCTTTGGGTTATTTTGCATTGGGCGAGGGGGACGTAACAATCCTTGTTTTTCAGCCACTACCAGTATATCGGCCAGACGTGCATTGAGTGGTGTATTCTGGAGGCGGGGGCTCTGTGCTGTTCGCTTCTCGTCTCGCTTTCTAATATCTGATTTATCTTCTTTTCTCTTTCTTTTATTCAAGTAGTGTGGTTCTACAGATTCTTAAACCCGTATGTATTTCTCAGCTCTTTCCAATAATTCCTCTAAGTTTCTGGGCGGCCTTCCCGCTATTGATTCTTTGAACTTTCGATGCCGCAAGTTTTGTTGCATTATTCCTTCTAACAAATCATGGTTCACGTGTAAGACTTCGTGAACCGCATGAGTAAATCGCCGAACATAGTCTCTCAAACTTTCCCCTTCTTTCTGGATGATTGTGAACAAATACGCTGCTGTTTTTGGATATTTCTTGTTAATTGAGAATTGCTGGAGGAAGCAGTCCGTAAGTTGCTCCAAATTGGCAATGGATCCAGAGGGTAACTTATTGAACCATGTGAGTGCTCTTCCTGATAATGTTGTTCGGAAGATTTTACAGTATGCAGCATCTGTGATATCATACAAATCCGCTTTCGCGTAGAATTTGTCAATATGGTCTTGGGGGTCACTCGTACCATCAAACTCGGGTAAGCTGGGGATTTTGACTCCCTTTGGTAATGCTTCAGATAATATGTCATCAGTGAAGGGGTTTCGACGTGACGGCAAAATTGCGGACGAATTCTCTTCAGTTACATGTGTGCGAGATCCATCCTTTCGAGTTGGATTAGTGATCTTGTTTTCGCCAGAGGTGTCATGAACTGTGTGAACACTTGCTTCACCGTCTTTTTGAGTAGTATTTTTCTTGGTCCCCCCTTGATCTTTATCATTCACTTTAGACTTATCTTTATTTGGGTCTTCCTTATTAGGTTCAAGAGATGACGAGCCTTCAGTCCGAGCCTTTTTCTTGCTGCTCTTGCGCTTACGGGTTTTTAGGTACTGAGCAACTGCATCTTTTGCTGCGAGTGCAGCTGTGTTTTCCATTAGCGCAGTCAAGTCTTCATGGGTGAGAGTAATACTCGACGGTGCGTTTCCATTGTTATTATTTCCTTGAGACATTTTTGAAGTAATTTGTGCTCTCAATGACGTAAAGAACAGTTTCCCACAGACGGCGCCAAGCTGATGTAGCCAAAAATCACTTGTATATGACACGTTTCTTCCGCAAAGTCTGGAATATCAACGGATCCTTGTATGTTCCCGGTGGAGATCTTCAGTGGGTTGTTCCTACGTCACAAAACAAAATCAGAGGAGCCGGGAGGATTCCCGGCGAAGGCACTCCGATGCTCAAGTCAGTTATTACTCAAGGAATAATAATCGAGAGTAGAGCAATATAGTGCTAAAAAAAATGTGTACCTTAATAATGAGGTGACTTGAGCTATTTATAGATATTTTGGAGAGTTTCACGGGCTTGAGCCTCTTATGGGCTTTTGTAGAATTCAGGGTCTGCTTGAATTAAATATGTATAATATTTAAATAAGCTTGGGCCTGAAAAATATTTGGAGTGGACCTTCATGATTGGGCTCAGGCCCAGTTGAATTTTTTGGTGTAACCTATCAAATACATATAAATAAAAAAATAAAAATCCACGAAAATGACAAATCTCTCGTATGGCATGGGATCGGTCATAGGACATCCGACTCGCATACTTTTGGAAACGCTACCTAATATAATTTACATGATGAATTTGTAATTTTAAGCTTTAACTTTCATTTCTTCTTTATTGTTACAATAAATTTTTATTTTTAGTGTTGCGACATATTTTTTAAAAAATTACTAAAAATGAAAAACAAATGTACAAGTTAAATACCACAAATGAATTTTTTTTGACAAAAACTCCTATGAGACGGTCTCAAGGGTCATTTTTTTTAGACGAGTCGGGTCACTTATATGGATTATCCATTGAAAAGTATTACATTTTATGTTAAAAATATTACTTATTATTATAAATATGGGTAAAATTGATCCGTCTCACGTATGAGACCGTCTCACATGAGTGTTACTCGTTTTTTTTTATGCAAGTTATGTGATTGAAAATAAAAATTTTTTTGTTAGGATAATCTCTACACATATCTTTTGTGATATTCTTAGTGATATGTTTAGATCTTATCCTTTATATTTATGTTTATATTAGGAGCTTATATAGGCTAATCTTCAATACTTACTGTATATATACATCCTCTTGTGATTAATGAATTATTGATTCACAACACGTTATATGGTATCAAAGTCAGACGGCTCGCGCCTCTAAACCCTAACCCTACACGTCTCCCTCCCTAGCCCTCCACCATGTATTTAGATGGCATCGTTGTCAATCCGGCTAACATCGTTGCCTCATCTTATCTCATCGTCATTAATGTGGCAGCCCAAGCTCCTATCAAGCTTACATCTACAAACTACCCTGCATAGAAGCTTCAGTTCAACTCTCTTTTTATTGGTTATGACCTGCTCGGCTATGTTGATGACACACATGTGCCCTCGTGCCACTCTCACGACAGCTACCGGCACCACTTCCAACCCTGCTCACTCTCTCTGGGTCCGTCAAGATCAGCTGTTTCTCAACGCTATCATCGGTTCACTTTCACCCACTTTGATTCCTTTCATCGTTGCGTCCAACACATCTCGTGATGCATGGACTACGTTGGCAAAAACATATGTTTCTCCTAGCCGGGGTCGTATCTTGCAACTCAAAGCTCAGATATCTCACCCTGTCAAAGGTTCCAAATCCATCACCGACTTTATGCACGGCATCAAGGTCAATGTTGACGATATTGCTCTTATGGGTGTTACTGTGGATTCCGAAGATTTCACTCTCAAGGTTCTCCAAGGCCTTGATGATACATACAAAGAAATTTCTCATGATATTCAGGCCTGTGATACGTCGATTTTTTTATGAACTGCTTGAAAAACTCATCACCTTTGAAGCACAACTTGCGGTTGTTGTGCCTCCATCACCCGTGCCTGCCACTGTCTTCACTGCCTCCTGCACTGGCCGTCCATATCAGCACGGCTCCCCTGTTGGGTCATCTCGTCCGTCTGGTGGATCGCATGGACGTGATCCACGCTTTTATCATCCCTCACAGTCACGGCTGCCAGTACCATCATCTACCCCGCGGCCTTACCTTAGGCGTTGTCAGCTTTGTGGCGAAAATGGGCACTCTGCCAAGCGTTGCCCCTCATATAAGGGGGCTCCAAACCCCCCTCCAGCATCCCGACCACCTTACACCGCCCCACAGGCTCATACCCCCTCCCTTCCTATGACTACTCTTGCTCCCGCTGAGTGGCTACTGGATATTGGTGCTTCACATCATGTCGCCACTGACCTAGCCAATTTGTCTCTTCACTCTCCATATGATGGATTGGATTCCATTGTGGTTGGAAATGACACTGATTTGTCTATCTCGCATATTGGCACTCTGACCTTTCCCACATCTCCTACGTCTTTTGTTCTACCAAATGCTTTACGTGTTCCTTCCATGTGCAAAAATCTTATTTTTGTATCACAACTTTGTTGCACTAATGATGTGTCTGTTGTTTTTCTCCTTTCTCTTTTCAGGTGAAGGATCTACGCACGGGGGACACTCTCCTCACGGGGCCATGTAAGGATGGGATCTACACTTGGCCTTTGTCCCCTTCTTCCTCTACGTCGCCATCAGCCTACATGTCCACCACTGGGTCACTGGCCCTTTGGCACTCTCGTCTCGGTCACCCATCTCCTGATATTGTCCGACATTTAGTTTTCTCTAGTATTTTTTTCACTTTCGCATTCTTCAAGTTCATTTTTTCATTGTAATTCTTGTCATATTAATAAAATCCATAAAATTCCCTTCTTTACGTCTACTCTTACTTCATCTTCGCCTCTTGATTTAATTTTTTCTGATGTTTGGACCTCACCGATCATCTCGGATCATGGATACAAATATTATTTAATTTTTGTTGATCATTTCTTTAAATATATTTGGTCTTATCCCCTACAAAAAAAATCAGATGTATTATATGTGTTCACCACTTATAAAAATCTTGTTGAAAATCACTTTCAAAAGAAAATCAACACTCTTTACACGGATAATGGTGGTGAATTTCTTGCTCTCAAACATCTTCTCTCCCAATCTGGCATATCTCATCTTACCACTCCACCTCACACCCCTGAACATAATGGTTATGTTGAATGTCGTCATCGGCACATTGTTGAAACTGGTCTCACTCTCCTCCATCAGGCGTCCTTGCCCCCATATTTCTGGCCTTATGCCTTTTCCACCGCCACTTACCTTATAAACCGCATGCCCAAAGAAAATCTCTCAATGCTCTCCTCATTCGAAAAACTCTTCCATCGGCCCCCTAACCTTCAAAAGCTACAAGTTTTTGGATGCTTAGCTGTTACCGTGATAAAAATACAAAATTGCAAGTTACGAGTGAAAGAGTGGGTGTTCGATTAGCCAACTTGTGGTTAAGGGTTTTGATGACTCTATATGTAAACAATCTTTGTTTAATATAATTTACACTTTTAATAATGGCATTTACTTTCTCTATTATCATATTATTATGTTGTGACATACTATACGATGTTTAGATGAAGACCTTGAATATACTAGAGTGCATGTAATATGTGATAGTACAGTGGGATGACTATCATGAAACATATATTATAATCACTGTATATTCTAAACAGTTCCTAGTCAATTGAGCCGTCCGCAAATAAGGATAATGATCGCTCGAGATTGAGACTAGCATTTGCGATGTCTTGTATCACGTTTCATTGGTAAAGAACATAGAGATGTTCAAAGCATGCAAATGGATATTCATAGGATGAATGATCGAACTACCCTATCCGGACTTTCCAAGTGGTTATCGTTTATTGAGTGGATAAGTCCGCGGTTTTGGTTGTACACCATTAGTCCTTACTACTTGAAACATCATGGAGACTCTATATGCTAGTATTGTACTTTGACTCGTTTACCGACTCTATGGGGGCCATCACGTGTCGAGATTGGGTACAGTCACGACACATATAGGAGTCAATGCTTTGTTGTCAAGGATTCACCACACGCTTGCGAGTGTGGATATCCTATGTGATCTGAGGAGATATTAGTGTGACAAATCTTTGGCCAGAGTACATGATGTGCTTTAGGTTATTTGGTTTCCTAGTAGCACATGTGACGTCACTATTTGATCTTCAAGATGAACTGCATAGTTATCAAATCTCGAACGACTCTCGATATACCAATGGTTGTTGATTCGATCGGGATATATGGATGAAGGGACCGTACTGTACGCTAACCAAAACCTACTGGTTCTTGCAGGCACTATCAGTGATACCTAAGGAATCATGGGGCGATGTTGCTAGACGCTCTTACCATGATTCGATGGGCAAGTCGGAAATGGTTGTTCCGAGTCACAAGGAGTTGTGAGACCACGGCTAGTTGTATCCTTGAACCATTGAGGGTAACACAAGTAATGGATTACTAATTCCCGTTGAGATAGTTAAATTTAAAGAGTTGAATTTAACGAAAGAGAAGTTGGACTTCTTAACTAAAGGGAGTGAAATTTCCTAAAATGACATAGGGATGGGCATTTGTGGAAATCACTGAATTCGGATTCAGAAAAATTATCTTGACTTTAAAAGATGTAGAAATGGTTTATATGCACATTGGTGAAATCAGTTTATCAATCGGAGTCATGATGAATTTTATATTAATTTTTATAATAACGGGCTTTGCTTATTGGACTTAAGTTATGGATTATGGGCCCTAAAAAGTTAGTGTCCTAATAGAAACATAACTTAATATAGTCTAGAATTATTTATATATATGTGTGTAATTTTCGAAAAACACATTCATTCCAACCTTGCAATTTTTGAAAATTCAGTCTCCCTTTTTTGAGAGAATTCAGTCTGTAATTTTTTATGAAAAATTACATTCTGAATTGACAGATCAAATCTGTTTAATCTCTTCGATAAACATCTGATTTATTTCTAGTGCAATCAATCAGAGAGTTTCAGTTTTCTGTTCGTGGACCTAATTTCGGAGATTGATCGAGTGAGTCATCGGTTTCCGGGATTTACAACAAGAGCATATTTAATCTGTTGGAGTCCATAATCAAGCCATAGCTTGAAGAGGTAAAGTTTATAATTGTTATTATTATTTTACTTGTTTATTTTAATCGTTAGGATTTGATACACATGATATGGAATCGTTCCATATAAAATTTTTAAACTTCCGCTGCACCGGGTATCAGATCTGACTAATCTGAAAAACGTTTTCCAACAACGAGAACAAAAATATGATTTTGTCTTACTTTTTGGATCAAAATTATTGTTTTTACTACATATGTATGTAAAATAAACACATAGATATGATTTTGTCTTACTTTTTGGATCAAAATTATTGCTTTTACTACATATGTATGTAAAAGAAACACATGATTGTTCATCTAGAGATCTTTTAGACTTAAATTTCATTTTGAATACCAAAATACTCGTAATATAATTATTATTTTCAAATATATCTCTTGTAAAATGGTCTCATTTTTTTGTATGATGAGCCAATCGCACTCATATTTACTATAAAATAATATTTGTGTCACAAAAGGTCGTATATTTCATGGATAAACCAAAATATATATCACAAAATTAACCAATGAGTCCATCTAACATAAGTTTTTTGGTTATTCATTTGAACAATCCAAATTCCCATAATATTTTGATGTTATACTGACAGTAGATTGCCCAAAAATTTCGAACAAGGTTTTATTTTCATTAAATATAATATTCATAGTGTTAGTATTAATATTTTGTAGACAAAAACCCAAGAAAAAATATATCAAAACAATGAATTTATTATATTATACTAGTAACCACTAACCATCATATCTTTACTATATAATAATAGATAAACCTTTTAGAAAAACTTTTTTGGTACTTTTAATAAATTTTCAAATATATCATTGATTATCTATTTATAAAAATAGTCAATCATTTTTAAAATTTATAGTTTATTTTTAAATTACTAATTAATCATTTCCCTTAACCCTTGCCCACATTTCTTTCACGTTTTTTTTAAAAAAAACCTACATCGATTAAGTTATTAACTACCCACTGGACACTAACTCTAATCATTCTTACGACTTTTCAATTTTCATCATATTTTTCATTAGTTTTTACTTTTATTTTTTGTATGATTTTTTTTTTCCAATTTTGACCAAAAGTTTTAAAAAAATACCAGAAAGATAAAAATAAGAAACTAACTGTAACTGAAAAACTTTCGTTACACACATAACGCATGTGTCACGTTTGCTAGTTTATTATTCGAAGAAAAACTTATTTTGAAAACAATACTAGAGAAAAATATATATATAAAAATATATATATATAGAGAGAGAAAGAAATTTTCAGCTGTCCAACCAATGATGTCCAACTCGTCTCCGACAACTAAAACCCGGAAGTGGGTTTTAGTGATACAATTTTTTTTAAAAAAACAATTAAAACCCGGTAGTGGGTTTTAGTGGTCGGGGACGAGTTGGACAGGAATGGTTGAACAACTGAAAATTACTCTATATGTGTATATATATTTATATATATATATAGAGTTGCCCAACCAATTATGCCCAACTCGTCCCCGACCACTAAACCAGGTACCGTGTTTTAGTTATGTGAAAAATAAATAAAAAATAACTAAAACAAAGTACCGGGTTTTAGTGGTTGGAGACGAATTGTGCATAATTGGTTGAGCAACTGAAAAATTATATATATATATATATATATATAACAAAGGGATGTTGGGGGAAAAAATTGGAACAACATGGATAAATGACACAACATCAAAATTACTGATAATTCGAGTACTATTACGCAAGACCAATGGTCAAATTTTGGTCATCCGATATTTTTTCAAGTGAGGCTTACATAAAAATGGAGATAATAGTCAAAATAGTCACGTAAGTTTGTTTGTTTTGTGATTTGGTCATGTAAGTATTCAATTTTGGGTTTTGGTCCTTTAAGTTTAATTATATTTTGATTTTTTAGTCATTTTTTATTTAACCAATGTTTTTATAACCGGACCGGTGATCAAACCGATCTAACTTAAAAAAAGGGTCCAATTGATTTGACTGTTTTAACCGTACGGTCGGATCGGAAAACCCAGTTTATATAACATAATATAATTAATAATACATTTTAAATTATAAAAACCTTAAAAAATTATATAAATAGAAATATATATATAAATCGTAGTTTGAAAACTAAATAACTATATAAATATATTCAAAAAAATTATAAACTCTAATATTAATAAATAATATTTTTAATGAAGAAAAAAATTCAAATAATCATCTATTTATATATAATAAAATATTAAATTAAGGTTTTAAAATAAAAAACTATTTTTTTAAAAAAAATCGAAAACTCAATTTTCCAGTTCTTGACCAGTTCTGCTGGTTCAACCGTTAAAATGATTTTTGGGAGTGTTTCGGATCTCAGTGATTGATTATGGGTCGAATCGATTGAACCGGTTGGTACAGTCCAATTTTGAAAATATAGCATTTAATTGTTTATGTCACAACAGACACATCATCATTTTTCAATGTCACTTAAACATTTTTAGCTGCCACGTCAGCATTTTTTGATGTCACGTCAACACTCTATGAAGAGACTAAAATCAATTATAACTTAACTTATAGAACCAAAACACAAAATGAGCAAACTTACAGGATCATTTTGACTATATTTTCCATAAAATGTGAATCTCACATGAAAAATTATTATGTGGAGCACCTTTGAAGTAAGCCAAAATTACATGGTAAATAAATATTATAGCTTCGTTTGTACAAATACTAATAAAATATTTTATAATTTTTTTTTAAAAAAAAAATTATAAAATGTTTTAAAAGTTTTTTAAAAATAAGTATTCATGTGGATAATTATCCTATAAAAATATTTTTAGAGTTAAAAACTAAAAAGTAATTATATTGATTTCCATTATTACACATTCAATTCTAAAATAATAACACATCTCAATTATTAAAAGTTATACATATATAACACTTTTTTAAAAAATATTTTTCAAACAAGTTTTACATAAAACTTTTCAAATACGTACTTTGAGTTTTTCATTTACAAAAAATAAAAATGTTTTAAAATAAATGTTCAAACGGAACCAATATATGGATAAAATTGAAAATAATTTTTGTGTCACATTGTTACACTCAAGTGATTAGTATGATATCCTTGCATATTATATATGCTAGCCGATCGTGGAACACTCAATTCGTGTTTTCCATAAAAAAATGAAATATTTGTGATTATTTTGATATAATTTGTTATTGTTATTTAGATGAAAATGGTGAAATTATATTAAATATGCAATTTTCTATGACAATATGGAAATAATTTTGAATCTTCAATTTGTCGGGATAATATGTGAATTTTTTACCTTTTGAAAGTGAATGAGATAGGGCACGTAAACAATAAGTTACTATATATTTTTTTATTAAAAAAATTAAAATCAAAATTTTAAGCGTACATGAATATTTTCGAAAAAAAATTGGTGTTATCAGGTGAAATCACTAAATGTTTCCTTCAGGGTGTGATTTTTGATTTTTTTTAGTCAAACCAAATCACTATAGTCGGTCGGTCAGTCTTAAAAAAAATCGCAATTTTATATATAGAATTAATTTTACGGTTTTGAGAGTTTCAGACGCACATGCAGCCCCGGGGGAGGGCTACCAGGGCTTCTGCTCAGGGCCCAAAAATTTTGAAATAAATTAGGGGCCCAAAATTATATATATATATATATATCAAATAAAATAATTATAAAAATAAATCAATTATACCCAAAATATATATCTTCACAATCTTTCTTGTCGATCAAAATTTCACTTTATGCCTATAAAAAAAATTCGCTCTGTGAAATTGGTGAAGAGAAAAACCATTGGCCCATGCTGTCTTGCAACAGTTTTCTTATTGGCTCAGGTTTGTTAATTTTTTATTTTTTTATTTAGTGTCTTTTAAGGTATATATGCTATCATGAATGATGCAAAAGTTTTTTTTATTTTTTTGGAAGAAGTAGTTCTCATGAAAGACAAATTATTGATCGAAAGATAAAATTAGGACAAAATTTATAGTTTCGCCTAGGGCCTTTAAACGTACAACAAGGACCGGCTCTGTCGAGACGATTGTAGTATGTTTATAATTTTTTTGTTAATGATCAAGTATAATAAAAAATATTAGAACGTGCCTAAAAATATATATATTAGAACGCATATTTAAATTGATTAAAAAAACAATAACAATACTGTGAGGGTGTTTGGGAGATTTTAAAAGCTCTTGCAAACAGCTTATAAGTTATTTTAGAGCTTTTAAGCACTCAAATTTTGTTTGGCAAAATTTTTTAAAAACAACTTATAAGCTGTCAAAATAAGCTGTTTGACAACATATAAGCTGTTTTTTAAAAAGTAAGGGGGATGTACTTTTTTCAAAAAGATCTTATTTTAATATTTTATATCTCCAGAATATCTTTAAATATTTTCATAAATCTCCATCATATCCTCCACCCATTAAATATTAAATATTATTTCTTAAAAAATTTGCAAATCACATAAATTTTTCTAAAGTAAAATATTAAAATATTTTTATTTTTTAATATATGTTTATTCTAAAACTATTTTCGTATGTATATAAATCAAAATTTTATTTTCATAGAATTATACCCTTTTTGGTAATTTTGACAATAAAAAGATCTTATAATACCAAACATATCAACATCTTTAAGTTGTTTAAAATAAGTTTACCCAAACACTTTAACAGCTTATTTTTAAAATAAGTTCTAACAGCTTATAAGCTCGTAAAACAGCTTTTAAGCACTAGGAGCTTATAAGCTCTTTTTAATAAGTTTAGTCAAACATCCTCTATGTCTTTCAACACAGCGATGCAAAAAAAGGATGAGATAAAACAATAATAACAAATTCAACATTCCAAAATCAAAACCAAGTAAATAATTAGACACACAAATAGACTACTCACAACAAAAATACATTCACGTGTATTTGTCAATTTTTTACTCCAAACTCCGAACAATATACAATAATAGTGAGAGAAATAAATACTCTAACAAATAAAAGTCTAAAAGGATTTTAAAGAAAATATTGGTTTTATTTGTATGAAGAGAAAAATTTGAATTACGGCTGACGAAATTTATCGAAATCTCCACCCTTTCTAAATCTTATCTAATTTTTGTCCCGAATTGTCGGGATTTTTTCCGTCCTAAATTTTCGATAGGATTTTCGACTCGTCTCGAAATAATATCATAATATATTTTATTAATAGATTAATTGATCTAAATGCTATTGGGTTTAACCTATATAATAATTAATTGTTGACTTAATTCGCATAATTTTTTATTGTTGGAAGGATGAAATAGTAGATTAAAAAATGATATATCTTATTCTTATGCATTTTTTAAAATAATTAATAATTTAATTAATTCGTATTTATAATTTTCAAATTAGAACAAATATTTATATGAAGATAGGCAATTTGTTCATATATATATTTTAAAAAATATATCTAGTAATTTGTATCTCAAACATTATTAAAAATTATTTGATGCATAATATGACTTTATATTCTTGTCAAAATTTGAAACATTATTAGAAATATTTTTTTATTATATGTTTTAAGTTGAATTTTTTAAAAAAATCTAAATATATAATTAGTATTTTTTAAAATCACATTTTTAAAATTTTTCAGGTTTTTTAACAAAATTTAAATATTTTAAAAAATATTATCGGGATATCATCTCCCTGCACGATGTGATATAAAAGGGAGACATTTTTTTTCTCGATATCGTACCAGATATACTCGGATCCTAAAATTTATCGGATACGAGACCGAGATAAAAAATGTCTCTTAATATTTTCTAGGATGAGGTAATACTAGATTTGAATGATTCAGGTAATGTTTAGGAGACATTTATAGGAAATACTTCACAAATTTTCAAGATCTCCCAAACACTACTGCCACACGGTTAATTACAAAAAATAAAAATAAACCTCCCTCATGTTTTCTTCGCTCGGAATGGGGTCTCTTTCGGAAGTAACTTTTTTTTTAAAAAAGAATAAAGTTCATTTTGATACACGAATTATTTGTAAAATGTTAAATTGATACATGAACTATTGAAAATGATTTAATTGGTACATAATCAAATTATAATATCAATTTTACCCTTCACCTACATTATTTTTAAGTCTAATATTTTTGTTAAATTAAAATAGATACACAATTTATTTTTAAAAATTATTTTATTAATACAATTATAAACATAAATTTATATTTATTTAAAATTTATATTATAGAAAATAGATTATACTCATTGTACGAAATATTGTAAATATTAATTAATACAAACGTACATAGACACATATATATAACAATTGATAAATTATATATTCAAAAATAATATATATTAAAAATATATAATAAAAGATATATATTTTTTGCTTATCTATGTTATAATATTATCTTTATTTTAATCAAATTAAAAATGATATATATTTGTGTGTCTTTCATTTATAATCTATAAATTTTACGTTGAATATTTTTTCGTATAATGATATATAATATTTTTTTTATAGTATAGTAATTAGTAAATGATTTATATTTACAATTTTAATTAATATAATAAATATTTAAAAGACAAAAATATGTATGTAATTCAATTCATTTATTTAATAACAATATGCAATTTAAAAGCAATTTAAGTAAGTGACGAAATTGAATTTTGAGTTTTATCGTATATCAATTATCAATTAAACTATTTTCAATAGTTTATATATCAAAATATTTTTTAATAAAAATAAAATAAAATAAAACGAGGATCCTCTTTGAAAAGATGTATTTTATTAATTTATTTGATTAATTGATTATAGTGTCAGATTCAGAGCGACGTATGAACCCTAATTTTCTTTTCATGCCTGCAAGTGCCAAGGTCTGGTCTACTATTACTACTTCATAGTCCAAATTCGCTTCTTGTTCTTATACAGAATGCTCGGCGGATTGTACGGGGACCTCCCCCCGCCGTCGTCTACCTCCGACGACAGCTCCACCTCCAATGTCTGGTCCAGCAGTGCTAAGATGGCGCCGCCCACCCTCCGGAAACCCTTCGCCTCGCCTCAGACCATCCTCCGTGCCCAACCCCCCAAACCCAAACCAACCCATCCCAGCAACGTCTCTAGATCGACCGCCGCAACTCAGCCTGTCACCGACCCCGGTACGGCAACGTTTCAGCCTGCCCTTGTCGGACTTACCAGCTCCGTCGTTGAAGAATACGACCCTGCCCGGCCAAACGACTACGAGGACTACCTCCGGGAACGAAAGCGGAAGCAAACTGAGGCCGAGGTAAGGAGAGAATTGGAGGAGAGAGAGAGGAGAGAGAGGGAAAGGGAAGAGAGGGAAACGAGGGAAAGAGATCGCGACAGGGAGCGCGATCTAAATATATCCGGAGAGGAAGCGTGGCGGAGGAGGGCCGCGATGAGCGGCGGTGCTGGAGGTGTGCCGAGAACGCCATCTCCACCTGCTTCCGGAAACAGTACAGCAGAAGGGTTTAGCATCGGGAAGTCCGACAGCGGGGGGTTGGGATTGGGAGCTGAAGGTAAAATGACGGCGGCTCAGAGGATGATGGCAAAGATGGGATGGAAGGAAGGGCAAGGTTTGGGTAAGCAAGAGCAAGGGATTACTACTCCGCTGGTGGCAAAGAAGACAGATAAGAGGGCTGGTGTGATTGTGAATGCGAGTGAATCCAGCAAGAAAGTCAAAAGTGTAAATTTCAACGGGCTTCCCACGAGGGTTGTATTACTCAGAAACATGGTATGCATTTCGAGTTATTCATTTATCCGCAGATATAGTTCTCTCTGTTTTTACTTTTGGATTTTCTCAGTGATTGTGATTTGCTCGGACTTTCAACTCATGCTCGGACAGTTTTAGTGAAACGTGACTACTGTAGTAATTAACTTTTGTGGTGTTTAGTTGATCTGTAACTAAGAGATGAAGTGCATTTTTTTTGTGATAATGCCGAAACTGATGTTTTATTGGTTTAATCTTTAGTATATTATTTTAACCGGTAGCTGCCTGAAGGCCCCCGATAAGAAATTTTTTAACTGGTTTGTATTACTATGTATTGGGTTGTCAACCTCTACATTCAAATTTATCTATGTCACCTGACTCCTATGGAAATGAGGTTTGGAGAAGGTTTAATTCTTATTGTTTTTATCCTTCAGACACGGCCGTTAGCATCAATTATATGTGGACGTTGAATGGATTGTAAATTTAACTCCCCAACAATGTGAAGTATCTCATTTCTCTGGGTTTCTGATAAACTTCCTACCCCCTTATTCAATGGATTTTACGATACATGATGACATCACAAACTCTTGTTATGTTTAAGGATGCACGTGAATCAACACATCTAAACTCTTCTCGATCGTGCGACTGCATTGTAAGGCAGTTTTTGCTGGTATAGTTTCTTTGATTATCATGTAATTTTCAGATCAACCCCTTCTCCTATCCGAGCCTTCTCTGACCCTTTGAATCAAACTAAATTCTTGCTTTCGAAGAACCTTATTTGTCTTGCTGGTAGAAGCAAGGAAAAATGAAATATATTGCTTAGTTTCCACTGTTCGCTGTACTTTTGACTGAAAAGAAAAGATTATCCTGTTAACTCCAGCTGTAGGCTTGTGGCTTCCGAGCGGAGATGTATTTTGAAACTATTCTGTTTTTATGTTATAAATTAAAACTTGTGAGAGCTTTGCATATTGCACTTTGCAGAAAGAAAACACAATTTTAGGATGTAAACTGAGAATGAGTTTGACCTGTATCTTTAACTCCGAGTCTTGAAAGTAGAACAAATGTATGGACAGAAAGCATTGTGACTCTTTCGAACTGAAGAAGAGATATCCATGTTGGATGACACAACATATCTTCTTTAACGTGCAGCCTGCTGGCAATCTTGGATTTTCTGCTAACTATTTGTTGTAGCAAGCAAAGTTATATCTTCTGATTATTTTTTAAAAATTGTTTATGATGATCACTTCCTACAAATGTGAACTTAGAGCCCCCCCATGGAGTACTCTTGCTGCAGATTGCGATGTGTGATACATGTTCCAAGCAATTTATTTTTTGTCCTTTAGCTTCCTATGTCAATATTCCCTTAGATTGAAATGCTTATGAAGTACTTTATACCTATTTTGAAGGATTAGGGGGGAATTGAAGCTCGTGTCACCTTGTCTAATATCCATGTTCACTTCCTGAGTTTGGATATTATCTTTTTATATTATTTCCACTCTCTTTTCATCTATGTTTATTTTGGTTCCCCGTTCTGTATGAGTTCAGATTTGTGATATACCATTTTTGTGATCCATTGTTAAGGTTGGCCCGGGTGAAGTGGATGATGATTTAGAGGGAGAGGTCGCAGAGGAGTGTGCTAAATTTGGTGTAGTGACTCGAGTTTTGATATTTGAGATTACTGAACCAAACTTCCCCCAAGAGGAAGCTGTGAGAATATTCATTCAGTTTGAGAAAGCAGATCAAGCTACCAAGGCCCTTATAGAACTTGAAGGCCGGTTTTTTGGAGGTAGGACCGTTCGTGCTACTTTTTATGATGAGGAAAGATTCGGTAACAATGAATTGGCTCCTGCACCAGGAGAAGTTCCTGGCTTCTAGTTTCTGCACTGGAAGATTAGGAAACCTTTACCCTCTCACATTCTCCCCATATGAAGCTTCTTCCCTGGTTTCTTTGATACGATTATTAGATGTTGAAGCTGTATCTTCGAATTCATTATTTGAAACCTATGGTGGTTAACTAACCCTTGAGATTAGTTGAGAATGGCGGGAACCAAGTTGCTATGTTGTCTTATTTTCACGCATTTTGTAAATTTCTTGTAATACATCAGACTAAATTTCTTGTAATACATCAGACTATTTCTCAAGAGATTCCCGAGTCATTGTAATATTGGAGCTGCTGTTTTTTGTCCTTTATCGTGTAATCCCTATACTTAATTAAAATTATTTTATTCTGAAAAACCGTGAGGAAATTCTAACATCTCCACATCATATTCCTCCACAATGGAGCTCAAACAAAAACTGAAATATTCAGTTGTAATAAATAATATTTTCATTTATTTAATTTTTGGTTTCCTCATACTTAATTTCGAGAATGAAATTTCTTAAGTGGGGGAGAATGTAGTAACATGTATTCTAATTAACGCGATTAAGTGGCTAAAGATGATCAATGAATGTTAATCAGCCAATGAGGAGCTTAATTGGAATTAATATATTAATTCTGAAGTTCGAGTTTTTGGATTAGTTTGGACGATCCGATCTGCTTGAGTTCGGAAGCCCTGAAGTGGTTCGGAAGGTCAGGGAGTTCGGACGATCCGATCAGGGAGTTCGGATGATTGGAACCCATTCCAACCAAGTGTCCAGATGATGTCAACAAGGTCACCTCAACCCGATGACGTCATGTGGGATCGGACGGTCCGAATGGCTGGCAGGACAGGTAGATTGCATGCAGAGATCAGACGTTCCGATTGCTGGGATCAGACCATCCGATCGCAGCCTATATATAGAGGCCGAGATTTCTTCATTCGGTGCCCATTCCAACTTCATCTTATCCACTTCTCTAGTAGTTTTAGGTGTTTCTAATCACCTAGGTGGAGTCCGGGAGTTGGCGAGGAGTCGTAGCAGAGCTGTGTCCAGGAGTTGGGACTTTCGACAGCAAAAGGCTGACGACGGAAGCAGATATAACTTTGGATCCCTAGTAGAATTAAGAAGTATCAATTAGTCAAGTTAAGGCTTTTAGAGCAGTATTAGCGACTCGGATAATATTGACTTGTAGGCTTGGATTTAGACTTTTGGTTCTAGAGATTCTGGTATTGAGGTACGTAAGTACTGACCGAGATAGCCGACATGATATATACACTTATATGTTGCATTTTATGTGCCATGTTTTACTGTTTGTTGTACATGCACGATCATATTGGACTTGTATCTCGTTGGAGATGAGTCATAACGGAAGACCCCTATTTATAGGCCAAGGTTTGGCCACGATCGGAGCCTCCGATCTCGGGATCGGAGCTTCCGATCCAACTCGATGCATGCATGTGTGACACGTCGGGATCGGAATTTACGAACTGGGATCGGAGCTTCCGATCTGGTGCATGCCCGACACTTTCAAAACTCGTGGCTTAGTCATCGTGCATTGTTGGATGCTGGAGATCGGAACTTTCGATCCTGGATCGGAGCTTTCGATCCTGCCCTGCTTCCGAAGATAGCTGCTTCATTCCACTGCTTCTGATTTGCATGGTTCGGAGCTTCCGAATTGGTCCATGTACAAAAGTCTAACTTTTGCTTCTGAATCTCGATTAAGCCATTGATTTGGTTAAATAGTAGCACTTAATCATGATTAACATTAAATTACCATAAAATAGAATTTGGGTTACTACATTCTCCTCACCTTTAGATATTTCGTCCGCGAAATCAAATCTAAAGTACAAATTGTTAGAACCTAATGGGGGGATTTAGGTTATATTGACAACTTTAGCAAATTATAGTGATTATGCAAAAACGCAAGCGGAAGACTTAAAACAATAAAAAATAAATGCGGTAAATAAATGCGTAAGTAAATAAAGCAGTAAAAGGGATAAGAGATGTTTATGGAAGTTCGACGATAAATCGTCCACGTCTCCCCTTCTTGGTTAAGAACGATTAACCAAGGATCCACTAGTACTCCGAACTCTTGGCCTTGATGGCTCCAAGGATAGCCGTACAATTCAACACGATCACCACGTCGATACAACTCGAACACTTGGCCTTAAGGGCTCCAAGGATAGCCTCAACGATAGCACAATACACTTGGCTTCACACACAAGTGTTTACAATAATCGCACAACCAACTCACAAATGATTTTTCAAACAACTCTCGATTTTTGAGCAAATATATCAAATAACTCTTGATAGAATACTTTGAATGAGAGGAGATGTTTGCAAGAGATAAGAGGAAGTTGGATGCTTGAAATGGCTTGGAATGACCTCTATTTATAGTTGAAAACTCGAGCAGGTTCGTTGCGTCCGTTCTGGCCATCGTTGCGTCCTTTCGACGCACATTTAATTCATCCGGCGTCGAGGCAAAACGTTGCGTCCGTTCTTAGGTTCGTTGCGTCCCTTCGGCGTAAAGCAGCTTTGGTCGGGCGAGTTTCTTCCTTAAAAATTGGATCATGTTTTTGACAAGGAACGTTGCGCCCGTTGGAGCCATCGTTGCGTCCGTTGGTGCATAGTGCAGACTGCGCGACAATATTCAAAAATTCATATCTCACAATATAACCTTCGGATCAACATGAAATTTGGACAACAACTATATAACATCCTGAACTTCATTGTGAACTGTGGAGATCGGATTTGTATCTCTCAAACGATTCCAGTATTTTTCTGAAGTTGCTTCTTCATCATTTCGCTTCATGTTCTGCGCGATATATTTGAAAAATTCATATCTCATGATCTAGCCGTTGGATTGAGCTGCAATTTGAACCGTAGCTTTTGAACATCCTAAAATCCATTATGATTGGTGGAGATCGAATTTGGATGACTCAAAAATTCTCAGTAATTTTCGCAAGATTCTGCTCCATAATTTGGTTTGCTACTTTTACTCAAGTCCATCGATTGAATATTCCGCACATGAATTTATTTGTTCTGCAAAGTTTCACTTTAAACGATTAGAAATAAAAATCTAGTTTTGTAATTATCAAAACAAGATAAGTTATCGCATTAAAACATTAATCTCATTTATGAGATTTATATGCGTTTAAGGCGTAACAATCTCCCCCTTTTTGATAATCACAAAACTTGGTTAAACATGAGAAATAAAAGTGCAATAATTTAAATAAATTGATATACCTATAAAAAGGCTTCCCTTAATGAAACAATATTTTAAACAAATTGTTTATCACATAATCAATTTTTATTTATCCCATTTAAACAATTAACCAAATTAATTCTCCCCCTTTTGTGATAATTAAAAAGGCAACTAATAAGATAAATGAATAACAGAATATAAAAACAAATTTTATTAAAAGAGAAATTTACAAAAAATATAGCAAAAATATAAAACTAAGAGTCATCATCCGAAATTTCTCTAAGAAGGTTTTCTTCCATCGAGTCGAGTCTCGCATGGACATTTGAAAAGATCCTCGCATCTCCATGGTCAAGTCCGTGATCGATGTCTGGATAGACTGAATGGCGGTGTAGTTGCGATCTATATTGAGCTCAAGCCGCTGAAGATACTCAAAGAGTCGATCGGAAGATGGAGTTGGTGTAGGCTGAGGCTGAGGCATCATAGGAGGAGAAAAAAGTAGCTCGCCATAATCAAACATGGGTGTAGAAGAAGGAGGAACTGTAGAAGAAGAAGGAATATCGGTGTCAGTGAAACCACCAGGAAATCCTTGCTCTTGAATGGACGAAGGAATAAGTGAAAAAGGAATGTGAAAGTTAGTTTCAGGATGATAGCGAAAGAAAATATGAGCTGGATCTTGCACCCATCGAGACAGTACAGGATTCCATGACAACTCCATTTTAGTAATGGAGGCTTGGTCAAAAGTATAAGTCTCAGTGATAGGCGATTTCTCCAAATCATCGAAGATTATGTCAAAGTGAGTCAGAATTCGGTTAATAAACCGAGCAAAAGGTAGAATGACTTTCTTTGAATTTTTGGCTGTGTGATGCATGACCTGAATGAGAAACCTAGGCAGGTTAAAAGGTCGTTGAGCAACAATATGAAAAAGGACATAAAAGTCCACATATTTGCACTTAGAGTGGTCTCCAGCTCGATGAATGATTGAGGAAGTGATAAGCTTTTGAATAATTTGAAAATCAGGAGAGAGCATTTTGAGAGTAGGTCGATCATCACCGGCGTGAGGTGGTCGACCGAGAATGACAGAAAGAGCTTCTTCACGATTAAATGCGGGACTATCTTCAGGCCATTTAAATGCAAAGAACTCGCTGGGTCCATTTCTAGAGAGAACCAATCGGCGAGATCACCTGAAGAGAAACGAATGTACCGATTTTGAACAATTGTAACATCATACATGTCATCGCTGCGCAATTCAAGTTCAAAATTGACATAGAATTCATGGATAAGAGAGGTAAAGATGAAATCTGGATGAGAGGGCTGGAAAAATGCTCCCCATCGTTGGAAATCAATAAAATCCAACACTCGAAGATGTGATTTTGCTAAATAAGGACGATCAAGAATACGACCCGGAAGAATCCGCCTTTCACTATAGTATGTAGGAATAGGTCGTGAGATAGCGGTTTGGTTAAGGTTGTGGACAAATGGTTGGGTACGAGCACGAGTGCGTCGCCTCAGATTGACGAGATCGCCTTCACGTCTTGGAGGCATTTTGGAAGGTAATTTCGAACAAGAGGAGGAAAGAAGGTGAATTTTGGTGTGAAAAGTTGGACTGAATTCGGTCTCTATATATAGGCAGCAAACGGAACGGACGCAACGTTCGTCTTGGCGGGAGATAAGTTCGCGAAATTCAAACCGAAAATTTTAAAAGTAGGCGGGAGTAGGAACGAACAGACGCAACGTTGGCCTGTTGGCGGTAAAATTTCGCGGTAAAAAAAATAAAACTGAGGCGGGAAATTGATCGGAATGGAAGCAATGATAATTTAACGAACGCAACGGTGGGGCAGAGAACAGATGCAACGTTCGGACAGAATAAAAAGATTTTCGATTTTTCCTCTTAGATTTATAAAAATTAAGACTACTTAACAAGTAATACACATAAAATGTGAGCTTATAATTTTGAATAAATACAATTAATTTGTATCATCCAACATTAAATTGCTCGAATTTAATATTTAAGCTCCCCCTTAATTTGACATAAAATTTAACTTATGTCTAAATGCGATTACAACTCAATCATGCCAAGTTCACCACGCAAACGAATAAAAGTATTTTCATCTAGTGGTTTTGTAAAAATATCAGCAAGCTGATTTTTAGTATCAACATATTGAAGTTCAACTTCATTTTGTTCGATGTGGTCATGAATAAAATGATGACGAATGTCAATATGTTTGGTGCGCGAATGCTGAATCGGATTCTTTGTAAGACATATGACGCTAGTGTTGTCACAGAAAATAGAGATTTTTGAAAAAAAGACGCCATAGTCGAGCAATTGATGCTTCATCCAAAAAATTTGCGCACAACAACTATCGGCAACCATCTATTCGGCTTCAGTCGTTGACAACACAACACAATTTTGTTTATTTGAAACTAAACAATTTCCTAAAAAGAAACAGGTTCCACTAGTGCTTTTTCTGTCCACCTTATATCCACCAAAGTCGGCATCACAATAAACTTTTAAATCAAAGAACGAATTTTTGGAATACAATAAGCCGAGATTTGAGGTATTTGAAAGATATTTGAAAATGCGTTTTAAGACGAACAAATGTGATTCCTTTGGACATGATTCAAATCGTGCACACAAGTAAACACTAAACATAATGTCTGGCCTACTAGCAGTAACATAAAGTAAGGAGCCAATCATACTACGAAAAGAGGATTGATCTACAGGTTTACCACTTTCATCCTTGTCGAGTCTGATTGATGTGCTCATTGGTGTGGATGATGATTTTGTGTTCTCCATTCCAAACTTCTTTAGAATATCCTTGATGTACTTGCTTTGGTTCACGAAGAAACCATCCTTGCACTGTTTGATTTGCAATCCGATGAAATAGTTAAGTTCCCCATCATGCTCATCTCGAAGTGATCCTGCATGAGCTTGGAGAATTCTTTGCAGAGAGTTTTATTAGTAGAACCAAAAATTATGTCATCAACATAAATTTGCACAATCAATAAATCATCTTTAGCATGTCTGGTAAATAAAGTAATATCAATCTTTCCTCTTGAGAAACCATTTGAAAGAAGAAAAGTTGATAGTTTTTCATACCAAGCTCGAGGAGCTTGTTTTAAACCATACAATGTTTTGTTTAGTCTAAACACATGATGAGACAATAAAGAATCAACAAAGCCATCGAGTTGTTCAATATAAACTTCTTCTTTTAAATCACCATTTAAGAACGCACTTTTGACATCCATTTGAAATAACTTAAAATTTCTATACAAGCAAAAACAAGTAGCATGCGAATAGATTCAAGTCTAGCAACAGACGCATATGTTTCATCATAATCTATGCCTTCCTCTTGACTATAACCTTTAGCTACAAGCCTAGCTTTATTTCTAATGATAGTGTCATGCTCATCATGTTTGTTCCTAAACACCCATTTAGTACCTATAACAGGTCTATCAGCAGGTCTAGAAACAAGATTCCATACATTATTGCGCTTGAACTCATTTAACTCATCTTGCATAACAATAATCCATGAATCATCTAATAATGCATCATCTATAGATTTAGGTTCAATATGAGAAACAAAAGTAAGATGATTACAAATATTAAGAGAAGAGTGAGTGGATACTCCCTTTGATGGACTACCGATGATAAGATCCATAGGATGATCTTTGTGTAGTGTCCAATCTCTTGGAAGGGATGTATCCTCACTTGTAGTATTATCGTCATTCAGGCTTGCGGAGGCCATCTCTTGTTCGAGTATTTCTACATCATCATCATTAGTACGAGAAACTATAGACATAGATTCATCAAATACAACATGCATGGATTCTTCAACAGGTAAAGTACGTTTATTAAAAACTCTATAAGCCTTACTTGATTTGGAATACCCAAAAAAAATATCTTTGTCGGACTTGGCATCAAATTTACCAATGTTGTCTTTACCATTATTGTGAATAAATCACTTTGATCCGAATGCTTATGAAATTCTAGGCTTTCTCCCTCTCCATAGTTCATATGGAGTTTTCTTGAGAATTGACCTTATTGATACACGATTGATGATATAACAAGCGGTGTTCATTGCTTCAGCCCAAAAATATTTTGGTAGAGAATGCTCACATAACATGGTCCTCGCAATCTCTACAAGTGTCCTATTTTTCCTATCAACGACTCCGTTTTGTTGAGGAGTCATAGGACAAGAAAAATTATGACCGATGCCTTTTTCTACACAAAAGTTTGTAAAAATCTCATTTTGAAATTCAGTTCCGTGGTCACTACGGATCTGTTTGATAGAAAGATTTTTCTCATTCTCAACTCTTTTGACAAAAGCTTTGAAATAGACAAAGGAATCATTTTTGTGGACTAAAAACAATGTCCAAGTGAAACGTGAAAAATCATCTACAATGACAAAAACATAAAGCTTTCCTCCTAGACTAGCGTTCCTTGAGGGACCGCATAAGTCGAGGTGGAGAAGTTCAGGGGGCATAGAAGTGGATACAAATTTTTTGCTTTTAAAAGATTTCTTTGTGTGTTTGCCAAGTTGACATTCACCACAAACAGAATCTAGTTTCAAATTGAGTTTTGGCATACCGACGACTAAGTCAAGTTTAAAAAGTTTTTCGATGGTACTAGGACCAACATGTCCTAATCGTCTATGCCAAAAAATGTTGTCATCAACATTCACGGATACAAGAATTTTTATATTTGAAAAAGATAAATTATTTAAAGAGATGCATCATCTTTTTATAAATTAGATGTTCTCACATGTGGAGGCTATTGCTATATGCAAGTTAATTTTGCATTGTGATTTTATTTGTAGTTGAAAAAGATCTTTCATTCCAATTTTTTCTATAAATTGATTTTAGTTTAAACTAGTATCGACTGGATATGTCTTTAAATTTTTCAGATTTATCGTTTAGTTACCGTATAAATCTGATTTTTAGAAGTGATACTTTGTCTGAGGGTATTTTTCACATTAGCTTACAAAATTATGTCCACTATTACATTATTTTATAAAGAAAAATATTGATATTAAAAAATTTGTTATGAATTAATATTTCTCTATTATACGACATCTTGATTTTTTATGATTTTGACATTTATTGGACTACATTGAGGTTAGGTAGACCAGTATGTCAAAGAAAGATGCCAAGAGTGATTTAGACATATTGGAGAACATTTATATGAATAATTTGTTTGGATATGAATTTATATGGTCATAAATACTTTATTACCTTTATTGATTATTACTCATGATATGTGTATCTCTAATTGCTTCATAATTATAATTATGAAGTGTTTGATGTTTTTTCAAAACTTATAAGGTTAAAACAGAGAATTCATGCGTTTAGCAAATTAAGATCATGATATGAGATAAGGTAAAAGGTAATATATATAGTAGATATATTGAGAATGAACATGGTGTGGAGCATGATTAGTAGCTCCAATCTTGTGAACTAAAAACTCTTATGGATTATTGTGCATATGTTAAATTGGATTCCAATTTAGGTTGTCCACAAAAAAAAAAGAAAAGAAAAAAAAGATGCTATTTTGTTTTATGGACAAGTTGGAAAACGAGTTTGGAACATATTCACATTTGGGGATAGTCGTTTAAGTTAAGAGTTGAATACACAAATATTTTTTAATTTATTCCATCATAAATCATAATGTTTGTGGAATCAAGAAATTTGTAGTTTTATGAGAATGACTTGATTAGTAAGAGTGATTAAATTTAGAATATTGAGCATTATGATGCTCATACATCCACACAAGTTATATATTGATTGTTATACATAATATCTCTTAAGTTAAAGCATGTGTTTTAGAACCAGTCATATAAATTCCACAAATTTTTGATGATCAAGATCTTGTGGATCTTAATGCTCATCAAGATATTGAGTATGTGGTTTATTGGGCTTTGGCCCAACTAACTCTTAGTTCCCAGCCCATTTAATAAGGCCTTTTGTATAAAGCCTTTCCCCAACCCTTATCTGCAGACTGATCGATTGAGAGAGATTGAGAGGTGTGTGAGGTTGAGCAGCCGCAAGAAAAAGAAACTTGTGCGTTCTTGGTGTTCTTTGTGAACCGAGTGAGCGTTCCTCTCTTCTTTTCTTGTATTCGTAGTGCTTCCTCTTTGGTCTAAGCTTTGTGCTGCACGGCTGAGTCTCTCTCCTTTGTTCCTTGTGTGGCTGTGTGTTTCCTTACTGTGTGAAGGGGATTCAAGCTTGTTCTGGGTGTGGGTAATCCTTTTGTGCGCCTTGGCTTGCTGGTTTTCTGAGAGAGACGGTTGAAGTTATCTGAGCCCCGGAGCTTGCGATTTCTTCACGTTTTTTCTACTGTCATTCCTTTATTTTTCTGTTCTTTTCTTTGGTTTCCTTTCTTGCTGTTGTTGGTTCATTTCTTTTGCAGGGAAGGGAAAAGAAGCAAAGAAGATAAAGGAAGTCATGGGCTGGACAGTGGATATCTAACAGTGGTATCAGAGCCATTGCGGTCGCTTCGCGGATTCCTGCTCGTCGGGACAGTAGCCTCGCCGGTGTCGGAACAGTAGCCTCGCCGGTGTCGGGACAACAGCCATCGTCGTCGCTGGACAGCCCACGTTCTGTATTGCCGTGAGCTTGCTGGTCAGCCGCGACTTTGAGTCGTCTCGTTGGTATTACTGGTTCGTGGGATCGAAACTCTTACTTAGAGTTTCGCTCTGGTAAATTGGCTTGAACCTCTTTTATCGCATTTTGTAGTAGCCGCTGGCCGCGGTTTAGGTTATGGGATTACGTGCTGGTAGAAATCTAGGACTTACGTGCTTCTAGTTGCTTTCGCTGTGCTTGCTGAAATTTGTGGTTTACTGCTGTGTGAATATATGCTTCTCCTGTTTCTGTGTCAAAAATGTCGTTCACTGGTTTTAACCTTGAACCTTTTAATGGGAAAACAGATTTCTCAATTTGGCAGCAAAAAATGAAAGGAATTTTAATACAACAAAAAGTTTTCAAAGCAATAGATTTGTCGTATCCTGCTGCCGAAACGGCTGATAAAAAAGCTAAAATGGATGAATTTGCTTACTCCTCTATTATCTTGAATTTATCTGAATTTGTGCTAAGAAAAGTGGGTAAACTTAAATCGGCCAAAGAACTTTGGGAAAAATTAAAAGAACTCTACACGGAAACTTCACTGCCGAGTAAATTGTTTTTACTTGAAAAATTTTTTCGTTTCAAACTCGATTTGAACAAGGACATTGATGAAAATATTGATGTGTTTACCAAACTAATTCAAGATATTAAGCAAACTGGAGATAAGCACATTGATGATTACACACATATTGTTCTCTTGAATGCTATTCCTGATTCTTACAGTGATGTTAAATCTGCTATTAAGTATGGTAGAGACAATATAACATTAAAAACTGTTGTGAATGGTCTGAAAAGCAAAGAGATTGATTTGAAAACCAATAGGGGTGGTAATAATTCTGGTGAGGCTATGTTTGTTAGAGGAAGGTTTAAAACTCGTTTTCAAAGACATTCAAACAACCAAAATCAATCATATGCCAAAAACAGAGGTAAGAGTAAGCAAAGATCTCAGTCGAGGCCTAAAAACAGAAAGTGTTTTAATTGTGGTGAAACAGGTCATTATATTAAAGATTGTTCAAGGCCTAAACAGAAACAAAACCAGCATTACAAAAATCAGCATGATGATATTGCTAATATGGCTTCTTCTAGTGAAAACATGGGTGATGTTTTTATGGTGACTGAAGTATGTGATGTGCCTACTGTGAATTCTGTGCATTCAAGTACTTTGTGTGAAAATGAATGACTTGTAGATTCTGCGTGCACTTTTCACATGTCTCCATTCAAAACTCTCTTTTCTAATTATAAAGAAGTGAATCATGGGTCTGTTTCTATGGCTAATGAAAAGATGTGCCAAGTTGCTGGTCTTGGCGATGTATGCTTAAAATTTGATTCAGGTTTTGTGTTGACTTTGAAAAATGTTAGACATGTTCCTGATTTATGTCATAATTTGATTTCCTGTGCTGCTTTGGAAGATGACGGTCTACAGGGTAGATGGGGTAATGGGGTAATGAAAATCTTGAAAGATTCTTTGGTGATTTTCAAAGCTGAAAAATTGAGAAACTTGTATGTTTGTCATGCTGAACCTGAATCTTGTATGCAAAACCTTGTGAATGCTGTCTTGAGTGATAAAACTGATTTGTGGCACAAAAGACTAGGTCACATGAGTTCTAAAGGTTTAGAAATTTTGCATAAAGATGGTTACTTTGGTACTGAAAAATTGTCTTGTGTGCCATTTTGTGATGCATGTGTTCTAGGCAAACAATCTAGAGTCAAGTTTCCACATTCCCCAAGTCCCAAACAATATGTCACTTCTGAAATTCTTGAGTATTTGCATGCTGATGTTTGGGGTCCTGCTAGTGTGCCCACGCATGGTGGAAATCAATATTTCTTATCTGTGATTGATGATTTTTCAAGGAAAGTTTGGGTGTTTTTATTGAAAAACAAATATGATGTGTTTGAGAAGTTTAAAAACTGGAAAAACTTGATTGAAAATCAAACTGGTAAGAAAATTAAAATTCTAAGAACCGATAATGGTCTTGAATTTTGTAACAAATTGTTTGACAACCTGTGTACTGAATCTGGTATTCAAAGACACAAGACTGTGCCTTATACGCCTCAGCAAAATGGTGTTGATGAACGTATGAATAGAACTTTACTTGAAAGGGTGAGGTGTATGCTTGCATGTTCTGGTCTTTCAAAAAAGTTCTGGGGTGAAGCTGTTTGTACAGCAGCTTATTTGATAAATAGATCCCCTTCTGTGCCTTTGAATGGTAAGTGTCCAGAATTTGTATGGTCGGGTACGCAAACTGATTTGTCAAACTTGAAAGTTTTTGGTTGTTCTGCTTTTGTGCATCAAAAACAAGATAAACTTGAACCTAGATCAGTAAAATGTGTTTTTCTTGGCTATCCTGATGGGGTTAAGGGTTATAGATTGTGGTTAAGGGATCAAACTGGTTTTAAAGTGTTAATCAATAGGGATGTTGTTTTCAATGAATCTGATTTTTCATGTTTATCTGCTCCCTTACCCATTCCCCAAGCTGCCACTGCTCCTAGCAAGGTGGAGCATTTGCCTGGTCCAAGTCTTGTTTCTGAAAATGTGCAGAATGTGCCTGTTGTGGATGAAGTGTCTGATAATCTATCTGAAAATGCTATTGATGAATCTGATGTGCATGAGGAAACTAGTGAAAGTGTGCATGAAAATGACTTGAATGATTATCAATTAGCTAGAGATAGATCTAGAAGGAATATTAGGCCTCCACAACACTTTGATAACTTTCACATGACTTCTTATGCATTCAGTGTATTTGAATCTATTGATAGTGTCGAACCCAAGTCATATGATGAAGCTTTAAAATCTGAAAATTCTGAAAAATGGTTAAATGCGATAAAAGAAGAAGTTAATTATTTGCATGTTAACAATACTTGGATTCTTGTGCCTAAACCTGAAAATTGTTCTGTTGTGGACTGTAAGTGGTTGTTCAAGGTCAAGAATGAGTGTGAATCTGTCAGATTTAAAGCTAGGTTAGTAGCTAAGGGTTTCACTCAAAAAGAAGGGATAGACTATACCGAAATATTTGCTCCTGTTGTGAAATTTATTACTGTGAGAATTATGCTTGCCCTTGTTGCTCAATTTGATTGGGAGTTAAAACAGTTAGATGTTAAAACTGCTTTTTTACATGGTGAACTAAATGAGAAAATTTTTATGAGGCAACCAGAAGGCTTTGTGAACTCTAAGTATCCTGATCATGTCTGTTTGCTCAAGAAATCTTTGTATGGCCTGAAGTAATCTCCTAGGCAATGGAATAAAAAGTTTGATGAATGCATGCTCTCTTTGGGTTTTACTAGAAGTAATTATGACCATTGCTTGTATTTCAAACAAAATTCCAAAGTTTCAGTTTTCTTGCTCATCTATGTGGATGATATGCTATTGATTAGTTCTTGTGTGAAAACTGTTGAACATGTCAAAAATTGCTTGAGTGCTAAATTTGATATGAAATTCCTAGGAGATGCTAAACGGATTCTTGGCATGAATATTTATAGGGATAGAAAGCGGTCTATCATTTTATTGAATCAAGATACTTATGTCAAGAAAGTTTTGAGTAAATTTTCCATGTCAAATGCCAAACCTGTCAATGTTCCTCTAGCTGGTCATTTTGTTCTAAGTAAAGAGCAATCTCCTAAAACTGAACATGATATTAAATGCATGAAGAATGTGCCTTATTCTAATGGTATTGGTTCTGTCATGTATTTAATGGTTAGCACAAGTCCTTACATTGCATATTCTGTGAGTTGCTTGAGTCGGTACATGTCTGATCCTGGAGTTTCCCATTGGGAAGCTCTCAAATTTCTGCTGAGATATTTGAATGGTTCTGTGAATTATGGTTTAAAATTTTCCAGATCTGAAACTGGTGTTAAATTGGTAGGATATGTGGATTCTAACTATGCCAATGATAGGGACAATAGAAATGTTGGAAAACGCGGCTCTCAGATCAATCACGATTGATACCCGGTGCAGCGGAAGTTTAAAATTTTTATTATGGAACAATTCCATATTGTGGGTATCAACCGTTCAACGATTAAATTATTTGTGTGTGTAAAATTAAATAACTATTATTAAATTTTACCTTCAATCTCGAAGCGAGATTATTGGACACCACACAGATTTCTCTGCGCTTCTTGTATCTCCCTGGAACTGATGAACAAGCTTTCCTTCAATCAGGTCCACGAATAGAGGTTTAATCCCTCTGATAGATTGCACTAGAAAATCTATCAGAAGTTTTCTGCGAAGAGAATAAACGAATTTGATTCGCTATTCCAGACTGCAATTCAAAATCACAGACCGGAATTTCTCAGACAGAGAGGGAGGGTGTTCGGCCACTTTGAGAGAGAGGAGGCTAGGGTTTTCGAAATTTTGCTCTCAAAATTATGACCAGTTGTGTGTAATTTCTGTACTGCAATAACTTATTTATTATGTAGGCCACTAACACCTTAGGGCCCATTAGTCATAAGTTGAGGCCCGACAAGCAAAGCCCGCATGTTCAGAAATTAATATAAAATTCATCGTGACTCCGATTGATAAACCGATTTCACCAATGTGCACAGAAACCATTTCTGCACATTTTAAAGTCAAGATAAATTTTCCTGAATCCGAATTCAGTGATTTCCAAAAAAATGTCCATCCCTATGTCATTTTAGGAAATCCTACTCCCTTACTCTTATTTAAGAAGTCCAACTTCTTTATTCATTAAATTTAACTCTTTAAATTTAACTATCTCAACGGGGATTAAAAACTCCATTATACTGTGTGACCCTCAATGGTTCAGGGATACAGCTAGCCGTGGGCTCACAACTCCTTGTGACTCGGAACAACGATTTCCGACTTGCCCAACGAATCATGGTAAAGCGCCTAGCAACATCGCCCCATGATTCCCTAGGTATCACTGATAGTGCCTACAAGAACCAGTAGATTTTGGTTCGCGTACAGTACGGTCCCTTCATCCATATATCCCGATCGAATCAACAACCATTGGTATATCGAGAGTCGCTCAAGATTCGATAACTATGCAATACATCTTGAAGATCAAATTAGTGACATCGCATGTGCTACTAAGAAACCATTTCTTAAATCACATCAAGTACTCTGGCCAGAGATTCGTCACACTAATATCTCCTCAGATCGCATAGGATATCCACACTCGCAAGTATGTGGTGAATCCTTGACAACAATGCATCGACTCCTATATGTGTTGTAACTGTACCCAATCCTGACACCTGATGACCCCCATAGAGTCGGTAAACGAGTCAAAGCACAGTACTAGCATATAGAGTCTCCATGATGTTTCAAGTAGTAAGGACTAATGGTGTACAACCAAAACCGCGGACTTTATCCACTCGATAAGTGATAACCACTTGGAAAGTTCGGATAGGGTAGTTCGATTATTCATCCTATGAATATCCATTTGCATGCTTCGAACATCTCCATGTTCCCTACCAATGAAACGTGGTACTCCGCATCGCAAATGCTAGTCTCAAACTCGAGCGATCCTTATCCTTATTATCGGACGGCTCAATCGACTAGGAACAGTTTAGAATATACAGTGACTATAAGATGTATTTCATGATAGACATCCCCATGTTCTACCACATCTTACATACACTATAGTATATTCAAGGTCTTTATCAAAACAACAATAGTATATCACAATATAACAATATGAAGAAAGATAAAGTCATTGCCATTAATAAAAGTGTAAATTATATTAAACAAAAGATCGTTTGTACAAAGAGTCATCAAAGCCCATAGCCACAAGTTGGCTCACTGGGCACCCACTCTTTCAATCTCCCACTTGCCCTATAGCCAACTAGTCATACTACGTAGACCCATTGCTTCGCGATGTTTGTCAAACAATGGTCCTGGCAAGGGCTTAGTAAGCGGATCAGCGATATTGTCTGCAGAGGCCACTCGTTCGACAGTGATGTCTCCTCTTTCCACAATCTCCCGGATGATGTGGTATTTCCTCAGTACGTGTTTGGATCTTTGATGAGACCTTGGTTCCTTTGCTTGAGCAACGGCACCCGTGTTGTCACAGTACACCGGGACTGGACCAACAAATTCAGGAATGACGCCCAACTCTTGGACGAACTTCCTCATCCAAACGGCCTCTTTAGCAGCAGCTGATGCTGCAATGTATTCAGCCTCAGTGGTGGAATCCGCTGTGGTGTCCTGCTTGGAACTCTTCCAAGAGACAGCACCGCCATTGAGCATGAACACAAATCCAGAGGTTGACTTCGAGTCATCCACGTCACTTTGGAAGCTAGAGTCGGTATAGCCTTCCAATTTCAGATCTCGTCCTCCATATACCATGAACATATTCTTAATCCTTCGTAAGTACTTAAGAATGTCCTTCACGGCTTTCCAATGCATTTGACCGGGATTAGCTTGATATCTGCTCGTGACACTCAGAGCAAATGCTACATCTGGTCTGGTAGATATCATCCCATACATGATACTACCTATAGCTGACGCATATGGTACATGTGTCATATTCTCTATCTCTTCATCAGTCTTGGGACACATAGACTTGGATAGAGAAACTCCATGACACATGGGTAGATGTCCTCTCTTGGACCCATCCATTGAAAACCGTTTCAATATGGTGTCGATGTAGGTTGATTGAGTGAGTCCTATCATTCTCTTAGATCTATCTCTATAGATCTGTATCCCAAGAATGTAGGATGCCTCACCCAAATCCTTCATCGAGAATCTACCTGATAACCATATCTTTGTTGACTGCAACATCCCTACATCATTCCCAATGAGTAGGATGTCATCAACATAAAGTACTAAGAATGTCACAGCATCCTTAACTACTTTCTTGTACACGCACGGTTCCTCCGGGTTCTTGATGAAACCAAAATCTTTTATTGTTTCATCAAATTTCTGGTTCCAACTTCTTGATGCTTGTTTTAGACCATAAATTGATCTCTGAAGCTTGCATACCTTATGCTCGCTTCCCATGGATGTGAACCCCTCTGGCTGCTTCATATAGATTTCTTCCTTAATGTCTCCATTAAGAAAAGCAGTCTTCACATCCATTTGCCATATCTCATAGTCATACCATGCAGCTATGGCAATAAGGATTCTTATGGACTTGAACATTGCAACTGGTGAAAAGGTTTCATCATAGTCAACTCCTTGTCTTTGAGTGTAACCTTTCGCCACCAATCGCGCCTTGTAGGTCAATACCTTACCATCAGGCCCAAGCTTTCTCTTGTAGATCCATTTACACCCTATTGGAACAATTCCATCAGGAGGATCTACTAAAGACCAAACTTGGTTTGTATGCATTGAATCCAATTCAGACTGCATAGCTTCAAGCCATAAATTTGAATCCGCATCAGAAATTGCTTCCTTGAAGTTTCTTGGATCACATCCAATGTCGGGTTCATCTTGATCCCCTTCAAGAAGAAGACCATATCGAACAGGAGGTCTAGAAGTCCTCTCGGATCTTCTAGGTTCAGGCGTGTCCAGTAATGGTTCCTGAGGCGTAGGATCGTTATTTTGTATTTCGGGTTCTTCTCGAACTTCTTCGAGTTCCATCATCTCGCCTTTCTTATCCAATAAGAACTCCTTCTCCAAGAAGGTGGCATTCCTAGAAACAAACACCTTTGTTTCAGCAGGATAATAGAAATAATATCCGATTGAATTCTTCGGATACCCTACAAAATAACATAAGCTGGATCGACTATCCAACTTATCTCCCACTGTCCGCTTCACGTAAGCAGGACATCCCCAAATCCTCAAGTACGAATACTTAGGAGCTTTGCCATTCCATAACTCGTATGGTGTTTTGTCCACTGCTTTAGTGTGGACGTTGTTCAACAACAATACCGCCGTTTCAAGCGCATAGCCCCAAAACGAAGGTGGAAGCTCAGTGAAGCTCATCATGGATCAAACCATGTCCAACAAAGTTCGATTACGACGCTCCGATACACCATTCAGCTGTGGTGTAATAGGAGGAGTCCACTGAGAGAGAATCCCATTCTCTTTTAGATAGTCCAAAAACTCGGTACTTAAGTATTCTCCACCTCGATCCGATCGAAGTGCTTTAATACTTTTACCTAGCTTGTTTTCTACTTCAGCATTGAATTCTTTGAACTTTTCAAATGCTTCAGACTTATATTTCATTAAATATAAATACCCATACCTTGAATAATCGTCAGTAAAGGTAATGAAGTAGGTGTGGCCATATTGAGTCCCAACTCTAAATGGTCCACAAACATCTGTATGGATCAAATCCAACAGATTTTGACTACGTTCAGGCTTCCCCTTAAAAGGAGATTTAGTCATTTTCCCTTTTAGACAGGATTCACAAGTAGGTAGAGAGTTAATATCAGACATATCAAACATGCCCTCTCCCACTAGCTTGTTCATCCTCCTTGAGGAAATATGACCTAGCCTAGCATGCCAAAGGTTCGCCGGGTTTTGACTATCGATTTTCCTTTTGTTTGTTGTCGCTGGTTTATCAATATAATTTATTGGAACGTCTTTTAGTTTTAAGTTGTATAGATCGTTTTCAAGTTGTCCATTTCCAATCAAACATTCATTCTTGTAAATATTGCAAATCCCATTCACAAAATTGCAAGAATAACCATCTCTATCTAGCATAGAAACAGAAATAATGTTTTTAATTAAATCCGGAACAAATAAAACATCTCTTAAAAATAACTTAAAACCGTTCTGCAAAATTAAACAAACATCTCCAATGGCTGTAGCTTCAACTCTGGAACCATTCCCGAGCCTCAGCTGGGTCTTACCCATTCTAAGCCTGCGACTTCTTTTCATCACCTGCAAATCATTGCAAATGTGAGATCCACATCCGGTATCCAATACCCAAGAAGTAGTATTAAGTGAAATGTTTATTTCAATATAGAACATACCCTTTGCAGTTCCCAACTGCTCTAGATATTCCTTGCAGTTGCGCTTCCAATGACCGGGCTTCTTGCAGTAATGGCAAACATCCTTGGATTTTCCATTGTTTGAAGCCTTTGTCTTGTGCTTCTTCTCGGGCTCGACTTTCTTGGGTGGGGCAGAACGTTTCTTGCCCTTCGTACTTGGCCCCTTCTTAGTAGAAGATGAGGAGCCCACCAAGAAAGCTGGTTTATCCTTCTTTAGTGTGGATTCATATGTCACAAGCATATTGACCATCTCTTCAAGGGTGGCCTCTATCTTGTTCATATTAAAATTTACCACAAATCCGTCAAACGAAGAAGGAAGAGACAGAAGCAGTAAATCCACGTTGAGTTCATGCTCCAACACCAAATCAAGGGTCGCTAACTTTTGTATGAGCCAAATCACTCGTACCCCATGATCACGGACCGAAGTCCCTTCACGCATGCGACACGTCATTAGCTCCTTAACAGTAGCGAACCTTTCAGCCCTCGATTGAGCCCCAAAAAGTTCCTTGAGTTGAGCGTGAATGTCAGCAGCATTCACGGTGTCCTCAAATCGCCTCTGGAGTTCATCAGACATCGAGGCTTGCATATAGCATTTGGTCTTGATGTCATGGTCCCACCATGCATCAAGTTTGGCCAATTCCTCCGGACTTACGTCAGCTGGTGATTCCTTCGGAGGTGATTTCTCTAACACGTAGAGCATCTTCTCCGAAGTCAAGACAATCTTCAACTTCCGGAACCATTCCGTATAGTTTGCGCCAGTTAACTTGTTTTGTTCGAGGATCGAGAATAATGGATTACGCGAATTCATCGTATGAAATACTGAAAAGAAAAACAGACATATATCAATGATTGTTTAAGCAATTTACTAAGACATAAAATAGGCGAATTTAATTTTATGAATCTCACTCCCACTATTTTAACGATTTCACTACCCTCTAGTGAAAACGGGAAACTTTTTCCTTAGTGAGAACATGGAGTCCAATTGACAAACTTATGGTCCCGAATAATATCAACCAACCATAATTCTCAAAAGGTAGAGCCCAATTGCTTCCAAAGCAACCCCCATGTCTTTACCTCATGTCCAATAAGGGCCCAATAATATGACGCCGTTTAAAGTGACATGTCAAGATGACCCATCAATATTAAGTTGTGATGGACGGTCGCCATGTGGATCCCCCAATAATATGAGCCGATCCCATGGGAGTTCCACCCAACTTACAACATGTGTCGATCCAATGTACAGCTTTCCGACGGACGGGCCCCCCCAATAATATGAGCCGGACCGTATCCGCGGGTAGCATCACATACATTGACCGTTGATGGAAGGTAGGAACATTTAAACAAATTTAAATTTCCTTTATTTATCTTGATATCAATTTTAAATCATATTTAAAATGAGGGATTTTTTAATTATAAAAATTTGTCTCATCAATTTCAAATTATTGCATGCTTGCCGGATTCACGCAATTATGTCTAAAACATGCATACAATCATAATATCATATATTATATAGGATGATCGATTCCATTTCTAATTGACCCGTGGTTGCCAATCACGAGTCTTAGTCCAATCCTAGGTAATATGCAGTATGCAATGCAATCCTATTACATGTGCTTCCAATTTACATTTCTTCTGTCTTTATTGTCTGCTGGGCCCACCATCTTCAAATCTTGATCTCCCACTAAATCTAATGTATTTACAATAAATAACAATGACAAGTAGGGGATACATTTTTAGGGGTGGGAACGGGACATAAACCAAGCCCACTTTTATTACATATGACATTCATACTGGGCCATAAACCAGGCCCATTAATAAAACCAACAACAATAAAAACAAATGTAAATTCCTAACATACACCTACAAAATTGGTCATGACAATCGATCATCCTTATCCAATAACATTTAATTCAAAATTAATTTATTGGATAACATGCAGTGGCAATTCAAATTTAAACAGGATAAAATCATATTTTATATATAAAATCTCATTCTACATATAAAATCATATTTTATCTCTTTATCAAATAAAATCATATTTTATCTACAAAATCCAATTTTATGGATAAAATCATATTTTACTCAATATATTCATAAGATCAAATCTTATCATCAATTGTACCAAAAATAATTGATTTCAAAATTCAATTTAAGGATAAAATATTAAAATTTTCCAAAAATTCAAATTTATTCAAAAATCAATTTTAAAGTTTACGGACTCGAACAATTCGATCCGAAATCTCGTGAACCAATCAAAAACAATTTTTGACCGGACCAAAAATAAAATTTTAATACATTAAAATTTATTTTAAATAAAAATTTAATTTTCCCGCGGGCCGCCCGGGACACTCCCGGGCCGGCCCGCACCCGTGGGCGCGGGCCGGGGCAGCGACAATCGCTGCCCTGGCGGCGCCTGGCGCCGCCCCTGGGCGGCGCCGTGCGTCGCCCATGGGCGGCGCCGTGCGCCGCCCTGGGCAGCGCCCAGCGCTGCACCCAGCGCTGCCCTGGCGGCGCTGAGCGCCGCCCCTGGGCGACGCCGTGCACCGCCGTGGGCGGCGCCGTGCGCCCCCTTTGGGCGGCGCTGTGCGCCGCCTGGGGCAGCAACAATTGCTGCCCCACCGGGCAGCGATCCAATCGCTGCCCGGGTTTTGCCCCAAAAAAAAAAAATTTTTTTATTTAAAAATATTTATTTTGTTTCAAAAACCGAGACTCAAAAATTTTTGTACAATCGATTAATTTAATCGTTTGATCTGAGCAACCTGGCTCTGATACCACTGTTGGAAAACGCGGCTCTCAGATCAATCACGATTGATACCCGGTGCAGCGGAAGTTTAAAATTTTTATTATGGAACAATTTCATATTGTGGGTATCAACCGTTCAACGATTAAATTATTTGTGTGTGTAAAATTAAATAACTATTATTAAATTTTACCTTCAATCTCGAAGCGAGATTATTGGACACCACACAGATTTCTCTGCGCTTCTTGTATCTCCCTGGAACTGATGAACAAGCTTTCCTTCAATCAGGTCCACGAATAGAGGTTTAATCCCTCTGATAGATTGCACTAGAAAATCTATCAGAAGTTTTCTGCGAAGAGAATAAACGAATTTGATTCGCTATTCCAGACTGCAATTCAAAATCACAGACCGGAATTTCTCAGACAGAGAGGGAGGGTGTTCGGCCACTTTGAGAGAGAGGAGGCTAGGGTTTTCGAAATTTTGCTCTCAAAATTATGACCAGTTGTGTGTAATTTCTGTAATGCAATAACTTATTTATTATGCAGGCCACTAACACCTTAGGGCCCATTAGTCATAAGTTGAGGCCCGACAAGCAAAGCCCGCATGTTCAGAAATTAATATAAAATTCATCGTGACTCCGATTGATAAACCGATTTCACCAATGTGCACAGAAACCATTTCTGCACATTTTAAAGTCAAGATAAATTTTCCTGAATCCGAATTCAGTGATTTCCAAAAAAATGTCCATCCCTATGTCATTTTAGGAAATCCTACTCCCTTACTCTTATTTAAGAAGTCCAACTTCTTTATTCATTAAATTTAACTCTTTAAATTTAACTATCTCAACGGGGATTAAAAACTCCATTATACTGTGTGACCCTCAATGGTTCAGGGATACAGCTAGCCGTGGGCTCACAACTCCTTGTGACTCGGAACAACGATTTCCGACTTGCCCAACGAATCATGGTAAAGCGCCTAGCAACATCGCCCCATGATTCCCTAGGTATCACTGATAGTGCCTACAAGAACCAGTAGATTTTGGTTCGCGTACAGTACGGTCCCTTCATCCATATATCCCGATCGAATCAACAACCATTGGTATATCGAGAGTCGCTCAAGATTCGATAACTATGCAATACATCTTGAAGATCAAATTAGTGACATCGCATGTGCTACTAAGAAACCATTTCTTAAATCACATCAAGTACTCTGGCCAGAGATTCGTCACACTAATATCTCCTCAGATCGCATAGGATATCCACACTCGCAAGTATGTGGTGAATCCTTGACAACAATGCATCGACTCCTATATGTGTTGTAACTGTACCCAATCCTGACACCTGATGACCCCCATAGAGTCGGTAAACGAGTCAAAGCACAGTACTAGCATATAGAGTCTCCATGATGTTTCAAGTAGTAAGGACTAATGGTGTACAACCAAAACCGCGGAATTTATCCACTCGATAAGTGATAACCACTTGGAAAGTCCGGATAGGGTAGTTCGATTATTCATCCTATGAATATCCATTTGCATGCTTCGAACATCTTCATGTTCCCTACCAATGAAACGTGGTACTCCGCATCGCAAATGCTAGTCTCAAACTCGAGCGATCCTTATCCTTATTATCGGACGACTCAATCGACTAGGAACAGTTTGGAATATACAGTGACTATAAGATGTATTTCATGATAGACATCCCCATGTTCTACCACATCTTACATACACTATAGTATATTCAAGGTCTTTATCAAAACAACAATAGTATATCACAATATAACAATATGAAGAAAGATAAAGTCATTGCCATTAATAAAAGTGTAAATTATATTAAACAAAAGATCGTTTGTACAAAGAGTCATCAAAGCCCATAGCCACAAGTTGGCTCACTGGGCACCCACTCTTTCAAGAAAATCTACAACTTCTTATGTGTTTACATTGTGTGGTGCTTGTATTAGCTGGAAATCTCAATTACAACATATTGTTGCCCTTTCAACCACCGAATCTGAGTATGTAGCTGTCACTGAAGCATTAAAAGAAGCTATTTGGTTGAAAGGACTCATTTTTGAAATTGGTTTTCTCGAAGGTGAAGTTGTTGTATTTTCTGATAGTCAATCTGGAATCCAACTGTGTAAGAATCCTGTTTTTCATGATAGAACTAAACATATCGATGTTAGATTCCACTACATTCGTGATGTGGTTGCTAAAGGTATTGTCTATCTTGAAAAGATTCCTTCTGAATTTAATCCTGCTGATATGGGAACTAAGTGTTTATCTGTTGAAAAATTTAGATCGTGTTTGAAAATTTTAAACTTTGATACTTCCGACTGATACTGACTTTGTGTTGTTATTATGGGGCGATGATGATAACTGTAGGTGACTCTCCAAAACCAGTGAACCGGCGTTGGGCCAAAAGGTGGAGATTTGTTGGGCTTTGGCCCAACTAACTCTTAGTTTCCCAGCCCATTTAATAAGGCATTTTGTATAAAGCTTTTCCCCAACCCTTATCTGCAGACTGATCGATTGAGAGAGATTGAGAGGTGCGTGAGGTTGAGCAGCCGCAAGAAAAAGAAACTTGTGCATTCTTGGTGTTCTTCGTGAACCGAGTGAGCGTTTCTATCTTCTTTTCTTGTATTCTTAGTGCTTCCTCTTTGGTCTGAGCTTTGTGCTGCACGGCTGAGTCTCTCTCCTTCGTTCCTTGTGTGGCTGTGTGTTTCCTTACTGTGTGAAGGGGATTCAAGCTTGTTTTGGGCGTGGGTAATCCTTTTGTGCGCCTTGGCTTGCTGGTTTTCTGAGAGAGACGGTTGAAGTTATCTGAGCCCCGGAGCTTGCGATTTCTTCACGTTTTTTCTACTGTCATTCCTTTATTTTTCTGTTCTTTTCTTTGGTTTCCTTTCTTGCTGTTGTTGGTTCATTTCTTTTGTAGGGAAGGGAAAAGAAGCAAAGAAGATAAAGGAAGTCATGGGCTGGACAGTGGATACCTAACATGGTTGAACAACACGATCCAAATTTGTGAAAGTATTGAAGCCACATTAGGAAGACCTATTGGAATTAAGAGATTAATAATTTTCAAGTGATTTATGTATCTGAAATAATTTGTCTATTTATTCTTGAGCCAAAAATGATCCTAATATGTTTTTCACAAACCATAAACAATAAAGAATCTAATTTATGGTGCAATGCTATGAATAATGAGATGAGTTCAATAGCAAGTTTGGAAACAAAAGTTATTGGCTTAATAAAGCACTTAAATACGTTTAGCTTTTTAAAGTGCTTTTATTAAAAAAAGCAGAAACAGTTTTAGTGTTTGGATAAATGTTAAAAAATGCTTTTTTAAATTAAAACATAAGCAGAAGCCAAAAAGCCAAAATTTCTGACTTTTAAAAAAACACTTATTTGGGCTTAAATAAGTGCTTTTTTTAAAATTTCTATTCTAACCAAACACATAACATTTTAAGAAAAGCACTTTTTTTTTAAAAAAATAAGTGCTTTTTACAAAATGTCTAATGTTCCCAAACGGGCTCGAAGTCTAAAAGTCGGTTCAGTTGTTATTTATTATAAATGAGTTTTCATCAAGTTAAAAAAAAGTCTCATTAGGCAACATCAAACAACATAATGTTCGACTATTTCCTAAGTAATTCATTCAAGAAGAGAATTATTTACGTGAAAATATTTTCTCATGTCTTCTCTTCACGTGGTGATTGAATTAATAACCATTTTGATTTAGATTTGCATTAGATGGATGTGACAATAATATTATTCAGTGGTGATCTAGAGAAAGATGGGTGATATGAAATAACCTTAAGGATTAATCTCTAGTGTTTGTGAGTATTTAATATACAATATTGAAAACTATATAGATTAAACAAGCTCGCATCAGTGGTATTCTCAAGGTTTCTGGATGTTGTCTCTTCATTAAGTTTGTTGAGAACATGATGAACCATTATTTACACCAGAAGATTAGTGGGAGCAGAATTTGTACGAAAAATATCAAAGTAATCTAGTTATTGACTACTAGAAAGCTGCAAAATTTTTACCTTCATGGTACTAAAAATTACATGCTTATGCCTAGATGAATCAACAATTTGGAAGTGATTTATTACTTTCACCATGGAGTATATATTCATTATAATTTTGAAGCACCTTTGCATGATATATATTGAAAAGTTTCTTTTATGAGCTTATAATTATGAATTTTAGGTCTAAGCCATTAAAATTATTTCGCTATAAAAAAATTTGCAATTTAACCATGGTTTTTTTAAAACCTTGGCTAATTTAGCCACGGTTTTATTTAAACCGTGGTTAAATAGCCACGGTTTAAGAAAACCGTGGTTAATTAGCCACGGTTTTTAAAAACCGTGGTAAATTGAACCATGGTTTTAAACAGATGTGGTTAATTTAACCACAGTTTTAAAAAAACGTTGCTACTTAACCACGGGTTTTTTAAAACCGTGGCTAATTTAGCCACGATTTTATTAAAGCCGTTGTTAAATAGCCACGATTTAAGAAAACCGTGGTTAATTAGCCACGGTTTTTAAAAGCCGTGGTAAATTTAACCACGGTTTTAAAGAACTGTGGTTAATTTAACCACGGTTTTAAAAAACCGTTGCTAATTAACCACAGTTTTTAAAACTGTGGGTAAATTAAGCCACAGTTTTATCAAAACCGTGGTTAAATAGTCACGGTTTAAGAAAACCGTGGTTAATTAGCCACGGTTTTTAAAAACCGCGGTAAATTTAACCATGATTTTAAACAACTGTGGTTAATTTAACCACGGTTTTAAAAAACCGTTGCTACTTAACCACGGTTTTTTTAAACTGTGGGTAAATTTAGCCACGGTTTTATCAAAACTGTGGTTAATAAGCCACGGTTTAAGAAAACCGTGGTTAATTAGCCACGATTTTTAAAAACCGTGGTAAATTTAACCACGGTTTTAAATAACCGTTGCTATTTAACCACGAGTTTTTAAACTGTGGGTAAAAATAGCCACGATTTTTTAAAAACCGTGGCAAACTTAACCACGGTTATAAAAAAAGTCGTGCTAAATAGCCAATTTTTTTAAACCATAGCTAACTAACTACGGTTTTATTTAAACGGTTGCTAAAAGTAGCAACGGTTTTAAAAAACCGTGGTTGAATAACCACAATTTAAAAATACCGTGGTTAATTTAACCACGATTTTCTTAAACCATAGGTAAAAATAGCCACATTTTTTAAAAAACCGTTGCTAAGTACCTACGGTTTTTTTTAATCGTGGTTAATTTAACAACGGTATTTTTAAACCGTGGATAAAAATAGCCACGGTTTTTAAAAAACCGTGGCAAACTTAACCACGGTTATAAAAAACCGTGGCTAAGTACCCACGGTTTTTTTTAACCGTGGCTAAATTTAGTCACGTTTTTTTACCGTGACTAAAAATATCCACATTTTAATAAACCGTGGTTGAATAACCATGATTTTAAAAAACCGTGGTTAATTTAACCACCATTTTTTAAACCGTGAGTAAAAATAGCTATGGTTTTAAAAACCGTGGCAAACTTAACCACGGTTTAAAAAACCGTGGTTAATTGACATGATATACATCCTCAATTATTTTTTTTCTCTATCGTTTTTTACTATTTCTTCTTCCTTCTTTCACTTTTTTCTGTCATTAACAAATTTCTTAATAGTGTAGAGTGGATCAATGCATTGACAAATAATTTTCATCTTCGTTTGAATGAAGCAATTACCACGCTAGGCTTTTCTTTCAGTAAATTTCATTTTATTATCATGTATTTGTTCACATTTTCCAAATACCAATCCAGATGTTACGTCGTTTTCACTGTCTCAGAACAGGAGTTGGAAATCCGAAAACATTATTTGTTCACATTTTAAATTTATATTTATATTTTATTGTTAAAAAATTCATTATTCATTAAATATGTTATTATAAATATTATTTGGTATGATTATCATTTCTCTCATTGTGAGTTGTTCTATTTACAGATAACACATTCTGAAATTTATGTAGCTCCGAAACAAAAATTTTTAACACATTTGCGATGTTTACATTAAGTAATCATGTTCTAAATTTGATATTTATTATTTTAAAGTGTTGAATTAAAATAATTAAACCAAATAATTAAATAGTTTGTAAAAAAATATATATTTAAAAATATCGATGTATAAACGATATTAAAATACGAATCCGGATCCTCTGCTGTGGAGAGAGAAACATCACAAGATACTGTGCATTAAATAGTATTATGTAATTCATATAACAAGAATAAATAAATAATTAAGTAATTAATTAAACACATGAAATATTGAAATCATGTTCATTTCAATGCACAATATCCTATGTTGTTTCTCTTTCCACAGTAGAGGATCTTTCTCCATTAAAATACATATGTAATTTTTATGACACAAAAATATATTTAAGTTTTATGACACAAAAAATTGAAATAAATTGATATTTTCAAATATCAAACCCAATTAAAATAAGAAAAACACGTATTTAACACGATTTCAAATATTCAAATATCGATTCGACTTATTTTTCGGTCGATTATTGATCGATTCTTACCGATTTTAAATTCCACCACGATTCTATTAGTCACGATTTTTTCAAGGTATTATTAAAACCTTGGTTAAATTTTAACACGATATTTTTGGCTAAATTCAAATTTTGAACTCAAATCAAAAGAGAACACATGTATTCTTCCTTCTCTCTGTTGAAGTCTCTTCTCTCTCCCCGCTTTTCTCTTCTTTCCACTGCCACCACCTTTCGCTGTCGTTTGGTCTCCACCATTTGCTGAAACTTAAAAATAAATATAGGGTTGGAAATATCTTCACGGGATCTATCTTTTGGTACCTCTATTTCATATTTCTATCACGATTTTCGGCAAACCCGTCACCTTTGTTGTCGAGATCCGCCGTCGTACGCCGCCGGAAACCCAAAATGGAGTGAGGGCTTTTGTTCCTCATGTCATAATCTTCGATTCGAGCCTAAAATTGTGCATTTAGAAGGAATATGCACCACCAGGCTTAAGTGCATAGACTCCGAAAGAATATGCACTTAAGCCTGGTGATGCATGTTTGAGTCTTGGGGAGGGCATGAAACTCCCCTTTCCAGGTATAGAGAAGGCCCATGAGTTCGAATAAGGCTGAGCCAGAGCAGAGAGCAGAGGCCCAGTCCTTTACAATTTTTCTGCATATCGATCTTTGTGTGTTATGACCATGCATATATAGATCGAATTTATTTCGACCAGTATGTTAAATTTTTAATAGTACGTTGATAGTTGTGTTTGTGTTACATATTTTAATATCCTTTTAATGTTGGTTTTTCATGCATTGTTGTGTTTAATTAAATATTTTGTTTGTATTACATGCATTGCGTCTACGTAACATGCTTTCCGGTTTATTGTGTAGGATGTAGAATTTGAGAGGAAATGGAACTTGAGCTGCGCATGGAGCTGCATTTTTGCCCAGAAAAGAAATTAAAGAAAGGAAACAAGCGCGTCTGTGCCTTGTGAGAAGTGAAGATGAAGTGCTGCTGTGTCTTACTTGGAAATGGAAGAGCAGCAGCTGAAGTGCTATTGCAAGCATAAAGGCGCTTCTACGCAGATTTAAGAGAACAAAGGCTGCGTTGTAAAATGAAAATTAAAGCAAGGATGTTGCGTTGTTGATGGATTTGTATGCACGATAGCGCTATGGATCATGGTTTCAGCGCAAGAAGTCGCGCAGATGAAGAGTGATGGAAGCGCGATTGCGCTTGCTTGGTGCAAGGATGAAGGATGAAGAGCAAGAAAAATGATGTGTTGCTGTAGATTGAGTAGCGCGATAGCCCTTTGCAAGAATTGAAGAAGCAAAATTGGTGCGCTGATGTTTAGAGCAATCGAGCAAGGTTGATGTGGTTAGCGCAAGCATGGGGCGCGGCTAGGAGCGCTAACGCGCATGCATGGAGATTGAAGGGCGCAAGGTGATCTGCTGCTGTGTTTGCGAGGAAAAGTAACACCGCTCGATCGGGCGTTCTTTAACAATCGAGCGGGACACTTTATAAATTCTGGACAGAAAGTTGGTGAAATTTGGCCGCTCGATCCGCACATTTCAACCGATCGAGCGGCGTGATCGTGCAGAGAAAAAAATATAATTTTGGATTTTTAAACTCTTATTTTGTGGGCTTTATTTCGTGGGCTTTTCGAAGCCATATAAATACATTATTAGACCGCAAAAAAGGGAATCGGAACAGTAGGGGAGGAACGCAGACTTGAATGGCTGAAGCAGAGAGAATTCATCTGGGCGGCTAAGTTCTTTTCTTTTTCTTAGTTTAATTCTTTTTAGTTTTTGTTCTTGGTTGAGGAAGACGAACCCTTGATTTTATTTAATTCGTGAGATTCGGTTTTGATTGTTTTATTTTAATTGAGTATCAAGTGTTATTTTGAATTGATGGTCATGCTTGTGTGTGAGATTATAAGGCCTGTGATTTCGCTATACAATCAACTGCTAAATTGGAATTTAAATCCGTAATTGTTTGAATCATTTAATTTGCGAAACAACTACAATTAATAATCGTCCGCTTGTGAGTTTATGAATTGTAGAGATAACAATTGACTAGACTAAATACATCCGCTTGTGTATGTGTTGTCCAGATTCATCAGTTTTACTAGTTTGAATGATGTCGTGGGTTTAAATCTAATTGCTTGTATTGGATTAATTCATTGGTAAGGGTTAATTTAGAACGCTTGTGTCTAGTTAACTAAGATTAAGGTGAAACAGGAATTTAATTTCCAATGGTGAATATTCAATGAGAATTAATTATTTTTAGAGAATCGATGATCGAGTGAATGATTTCAAGGGTGTAGTCGACCAATACCAAGACTTGTTTTAATTATTTTAATTTATTAGTAGTTTATTTTTCAAAACCAAACATCCCCTTATTTATTTTCAGTATTTTAAAAGCACAAATAAATTTTACTTTTCTCGTGGGAACGATCCCTACTCTCGCTATTACATTTTTATTTATCTGATTTGAGTTGGGTAATTTGAGCGCGACACGAATTAGCGCTACCAAATTTTGGCGCCGTTGCCGGGGAAGGCGTTTAATTTATTTGTGTTTTCGTTTTTGTTTTTATTTTTTATTTTTATTATTCTTCCTTGTGCTACTCTGGTTTGTTCGTGCGTGCAGGTGAATCTTCGGAAGAAGAAAAATTTCCATGCTACCCAGAGATAGAAAGAATTTTGCATAGGCGAAGGAGGATTCTTGGTGTAATACTTCGAGATGTCAAATCGACAAGTATTCACAAGTTTTATCCAGCAACGCGAAGAGCCATTCTACGCAGCATGGAAGAGATTCAAAGATTGGAAAACCATCTTTCGGTATTTTGAGTTTTCTAACTATTCTCTCAAAAAAATTTTAATGGTTTGGATGCAGTGACAAGAAGGTGGGTGATTGATGGAGTTTTCACAGCCGGTATTTCAATATTCTGCCAAGATGATGAGATCATTAGACACCTGATGGATGATATGACAGAGTTTGATTATTACCGGTGTTCGCACTTTCAATACCCGGATCTTACAGACCAACCATTCGAGTTTCAACAGGAGGAGGGAAGTTGTTTTCAAAGGGTCTTACATCCGCTGGAGGATTTGATGAGCAAGATTGTGGCATCGACTGAGGCAGCTAAAGAAGATCTAAAAAATTATAGATGTCACCTTGTGGAGCACATAGAGAATATGAAGAAATCAATCCTCCATGAATACCGAGAACAAGAGGTGAAGCAAGATACTCAAGCAGTGACCAACCCAATTTGGTTTGACGATGTTGACTCAGAGAACCAGGATTGGGAGAGCGAATCAAGTCATACTAAAGATTTAGAGGTGCTTGAGTCTTCTCCTCTTATTGAACCTCAACCGGAAGATGTTCCGTCGGTACCTGTTTCAAAAGATTTTGGCTTCCGAGAGCCAGCAGAGACAGTCTCTTCCCATGTTTACCAGCTATGGAGTGTTGTTGAGGTGACGAGCGTAATCTGTTTACATCTAGCCAAGCTTGAGGGCACATGGAACAAAGACCCATTTGTGGTGTCATATGACACTTACTTTGGGCGTCAGCCGCTCTTTGAGGAGTGCTTCTGAGGGTCAAGCTGAAGACCAAAAATCAGGCGCTAGCTGGGAGGCAACCGAGTATCTTTTCCTTTAATCTAGTTTTTTTTTGTTTTATTTTTCTTTGTTTTCAGAACCGAGTGCCGCTCATCTGCAGCCCAATTTTTAGTCAGATATCGGAGAGGAGGACAACGTCGACACTTAAACCAGAGGAGTATTGTTTTGTTTTTTCGTTTGCATTTTCTTTTGGTGTTTGTGTTTTTGTTGTTTGTGTGGTTGTGTTTTGATTCATTGAGGGCAATGCTTCATTTAAGTATGTGTGTGTGTGTGTGTGTGTGTGGGGGGGGGGGGGGGGGTGCATTCATGTTTGCATTCATTTTGTTGCATACTTGCATATAGTTCGTGAATTGTTTTGTCTTGTTGCATGCATACTGTCGTGTTAAATATGTAGGATGGAAATTGATAGCCTATGAAGAGGTTGTAAAAAATGGTTTTTTGTGGAAAATTTTCTCTTGATTGGATATGAGAAGCTGCATGTTAAGTAGTGAATAATCTTAAGCACACATGTTTGACCAGTGAACTGTAATGATGTATTAGATGAGTTTGTGTCTGTTGGACCATTGCACGTCAATAGGTGTTTGTGGTACTTTATAGTTTCTTGAACCTTGATGATTTTTTTGACTTGGCATAAACGATCTTGGGCGCACCTAGAATTTTTTTTTTATTTTTACAACTCCATACGGGCCTAGAAAGGATTGAAATCCTAATCCTAAAAGATTAAATTCAGGCTAAGTATGCGGATTAAATGAGGTTGATGCTCCATCCGGGCTATAGACGAGGGGATTAGAAAAGAAAAAAAATTCGTATCCTAGCCAGTTATAGCTAAGTTTGCGGGTAATTATTGGGGCTTAAGCAATACCGGGTGCAAAATCCGAAGGTGCATAATTATATCTCAAGAGAGTTGTGTTGCGTTAAAGGGTTGTTGAGAGGAGGGATTCTTGATGTTGATACTTACAATGAATTGTTATAGGTCGGCGAACAGTATTAAAACTTTGTCTTTTGAAGTTGCACTAGCTGGAATAACATGACACATACACACGTTTGCGCTTAACTGAAGGTGGATTATAGAAAATCAAGAGTATCAGTGAGTTGTTTTAAAAATTGGAATTCTCTGAGGCTATGATGTCATGATCCATCCTTGCTTATGTTGTTTTGTTTTGTTTGCATTTTTTTTGCATAACTTGCTCGAGGGCGAGCAAGTATTAAGTGTGGGGGTATTTGATAGTTGTGTTTGTGCTACATATTTTAATATCCTTTTACTGTTGGTTTTTCATGCATTGTTGTGTTTAATTAAATATTTTGTTCGTATTACATGCATTGCGTCTACGTAACATGCTTTCCGGTTTATTGTGTAGGATGTAGAATTTGAGAGGAAATGGAACTCGAGCTGCGCATGGAGCTGCATTGTTGCCCAGAAAAGAAATTAAAGAAAGGAAACAAGCGCGTCTGTGCCTTGTGAGAAGTGAAGATGAAGTGCTGCTGTGTCTTACTTGGAAATGGAAGAGCAGCTGCTGAAGTGTTGTTGCAAGCATGAAGGCGCTTCTACGCAGATTTAAGAGAACAAAGGCTGCACTGTCAAAATAAAGATTAAAGCAAGGATGTTGCGCTGTTTATGGATTTGTATGCGCGATAGTGCCATGGATCATGGTTTCAGCGCAAGAAGTCGCTCAGATGGAGAGTGATGGAAGCGCGCTTGCGCTTGCTTGGTGCAAGGATGAAGGATGAAGAGCAAGAAAAATGATGCGCTGCTGTAGATTGAGTAGCGCGATAGCGCTTTGCAAGAATTGAAGAAGCAGAATTGGTGCGCTGATGTTTAGAGCAATCGCGCAAGGTTGATGTGGTTAGCGCAAGCATGGGGCGCGGCTGGGAGCGCTAACGTGCATGCATGGAGATTGAAGAGCGCAATGTGATCTGCTGCTGTGTTTGCGAGGAAAAGTGACACCACTCGATCGGGTGTTCTTTAACAATCGAGCGGGACACTTTATAAATTCTGGACAGAAAGTTGGTGAAATTTGCCCGCTCGATCCGCACATTTCAACCGATCGAGCGGCGTGATCGTGCAGAGAAAAAAATATAATTTTGGATTTTTAAACTCTTATTTTGCGGGCTTTATTTAGTGGGCTTTTCAAAGCCATATAAATACATTCTTAGACCGCAGAAAAGGGAATCGGAACAGAAGGGGAGGAACGCAGACTTGGACTGCACAGACATAAGCTAAGTTAGGGGGCGCCGAAAGTGTTTTCGGCGTGACCCCTCCGATGCCTAAGTCAGTGCTCAAAAAATAAAGAGCAAAGAACGAGAATAAAGTGAGTGAATAGAAAAAGTGAATGTGTAAGACCATAAACAATACCTGTATTTATAGGGGCTAGAGGGGCAGATTACCTTATTGATGTAGAACATGTGTTCCCGTAGGACTCAATGATAACAGTCACTAGGACTCTTGAACTGACTTACAGTCCTTATCAAATCCCAGATTTATTGGAGTTTATCTTTATCTTATAGAGATTCTCAAATATTCATGATTATCAGAGCTTTCACATGTTGGGCCCGGGTCAGGCCTCTATGTCTACTAATCATGGCTCGGCTCAATGGGCGCAGCAGTTAGGGCCTGGACCATAAATATTATCATTTTGTATTGATTCGGCTCTTATTAAGCTTGGGCCTTGACATATAATAGAACTTGTGGATATTGAGATATCTTTCCCGGACATGGGTTATCGGGTTCGGGTCAGACCAGACCCATATATTTTTTGCGGGCATCAATAGTACCTCCCTTTATGGTCTAAAAGAAGTATGAAGTTTAGACCATGTGGTCTGGTCGGATCCTGAACCCATGTAAGAACTCTTAGTTAACCATCCATAATATTCCTGAACCGGATAATGACCATTCTGGTCTTACGTGAAAACTATGAAGACCAAGCGTAAGTAACAATCCTGAACTGTGTAATGACAAGACCATACACTTTCAAACAATAGTCAAACAATATTGTACTATTTTCAAAGTGTTTGGAATTTGAGATAATTACATCGTGCTGAGCTGGTCGGGCTTTTGAGTTTGACCACGAATTGCGTGGTCTGTGCCGAGCTTGGTCGGGCTTTTGAGTTTGACCACAAATCGCGTGGTGAGTGCCGAACTGGTCGAGCTTATATGTTCGACCATGAACCGCGTGGTGAGTTCCGAGCTAGTCGGACTTATATGTTTGACCACGAACTGCGTGGGATTACGTGATAACCACGAATTGCGTGGAATTACAGGGTACCGAACATATCGGGCTTTTGATGGAGGCCACGAGTGGCGTGGGCTTCCACGTTGCCGAACTGGTCGGGCTTTTGATGGAGGCCACGAGTGGCGTGGGCTTACACGTTGCCGAACTGGTCGAGCTTTTGATGGAGGCCACGAGTGACGTGCGCTTACACGTTGCCGAACTGGTCGGTCTTTTGATAATTTTCCAAGCTATGTTGGGCTTAAAAATTTTCAATTCATGGATTGGGCCTTACAACAAGATTGCATGCCAGATAATAATAGAATTAGGTTTTAATGCGAGATTGCACGACCGATATCGTAAAAAAAGGCCTTACTGCGAGATTGCACGCCCGATGACGTAAAATAGGGCCTTAAAGCGAGATTGCATGCCCGATATAATAGATTAGGGTCTTATTTCGAGATTGCACGCCTTATATAATTGGATTGGGCCTTATTGCAAGATTACATGCCCGATGAAGTAAAAGAGGGCCTTACAGCGAGATTGCATGCCCGATGACGTAAAAGAGGGTCTTACAACAAGATTGCATGCCCGATGGGATATAATTGGGTCTTACTGCAAGATTGCATGCCCGATATAATTGGATTGAGCCTTATTGCAGGATTGCATGCCGGATGACGTAAAAGAGGGCCTTACAACGAGATTGCATGTCCGATGACATAAAAGAGGGTCTTACAGCGAGATTGCATGCCCGATGTGATATAATTGGGTCTTACTGCAAGATTGCATGCCCGATGACGTAAAATAACCCAAACAAAAATACAAGGCAAGAGAAGTCCAACAAATTTGATCACAAGAAAACAAACATGTAATTTTGATAGTAAAAGATACCTCAGAATATTATTAATAATGATGATAAATAAAAATTTAATAATTTAATTCCAACATAAAGATGATTGAAATACTTATCTCGTTCATGGGTTGTCGATGACATAACTTTGGATGTATAGCAAGATAATATCTTCTATACTTTGATCAAAGAACCGACTTGATGTAGCAAGCAAAAATTGATCTCAACCGTCCAGAATGTGCGTCAAGATGTTCTATCAGATACTTGATAACATGATCTTAAATACACATACCAAATTTGAACTCAATCCGACGGTTAAATTAATTCCTATGATTTTTTAAAGATTCTGGTATGCAAGCTCTGCGAAGAACACATAGAAGTTGTGCGAGCGAGCAGTGTATGCTCTGCGGTCCAGATCTGATTGTACAGGCTACCAATCACAATCTCCACCTTTCATATCCTTGATAACATGATTATAAATACGTATACAGAATTTGAACTCAATCCGACGGTTCAATTAATTCCTATGATTTTTGCAAGATTCTGATATGCAAGCCCTGCGAAGAACACATAGAAGCTGTTTGAGCGAGCATCGTATGTTTGTCTGTCTAGATATGATTGTACAATCCACTAATAACGATCCCCACCGTTCATATTCTTGATAACATGATTATAAATATGCATACCAAATTTTAACTCGATCCAACAGTTGAATTAATTCCTATGATTTTTTTAAGATTCTGGTATGCAAGCCCTACGAAGAACACATAGAAGCTGTGCGAGCGAGTAACTTCTGTTCGGTGGTCCAGATTTGATTCTACAGACCACCAATCACAATATCTACTGTTCAGATCCTTAAAAACGTATTAATGAATATGAATACAAAATTTGAACCCGATCCGACAGTTCAGTTAATTGAAATGAATTTTTCAAGTTTCTAATGCGCAAGCCATGCGAGAATCCGAAATTTGTTTCTTCTTCTCTTTTCTTGTACTCACCATATTAACCCTTTGTTTTCAAATTCCCACAAACGGCGCCAATTGATGATGTCGGAAATTTCACCTCGGGTTCGGTCTGGTAGAGCGGATCTTCAAATTCTTCAGTGAAACAGGTCGGGTCGGGTAGCACGTGCTCTGCACAGACAGAAGCTAAGTTAGGGGGCGCCGAAAGTGTTTTCGGCGTGACCCCTCCGATGCTTAAGTCAGTGCTCAAAAAATAAATAGCAAAGAAAGAGAATAAAGTGAGTGAATATGTGAATAGAAGAAGTGAATGTGTAAGACCATAAACAATACCTGTATTTATAGGGGCTAGAGGGGTAGATTACCTTGTTGATGTAGAACATGTGTTCCAGTAGGACTCAATGATACAGTCACTAGGACTCTTGAACCGACTTACAGTCCTTATAAAATCCCAGATTTATTGGAGTTTATCTTTATCTGATAGAGATTCTTAAATATTCATGATTATCAGAGCTTTCACATGTTGGGCCCGGGTTGGGCCTCTATGTCTACTAATCATGGCTCGGCTCAATGGGCGCAACAGTTAGGGCCTGGACCATAAATATTATCCTTTTGTATTGATTGGGCTCTTATTAAGCTTGGGCCTTGACATATAATAGAACTTTTGAATATTGAGATATCTTTCCCGTACATGGGTTATCGGGTTTGGGTCAGACTAGACCCATATATTTTTTGGGGGCATCAATTTTATTAGACTTTTGAGGAATTATCGGGAGATATTGCATGAACTGTTCTTGTTTTTGTGGTTGTAGGAAATAAGTAAAAATGTTGAGTTTGAGTGAAAATAAGCCCAAAAGATGGAGAATAAAGGTGGAAATCAAGATTTGGTTGAAAAGAGGAAAAAGCTCAAGAAAAAGCAGACTGAGCGCCCGCCCAATTCATTCCGCGCGCCCGCACACTTGGCAGGATTTTAAGAAGAATATGCGTAGAGGATGCGCGCCCGCGACAAACAGATGGAGCGCCCGCGCTCTCTGGAAAATAATGAGATGAGCAGATGTGTAGGAAGAGCGCGCCCGCGCGATATGGAGGGTGCGCCCGCGCGACGCAGTTTTGGAAATTTGAAATTCTAATTAAACTTGGAAATTTGGGGATTCTTTGGGGATTAACTTGGATGATTTTTGGAGCTTATTTATAGGGGAATTCTGGACGAAATAAGGGTTAGCAGCAGCCGCAACACAACACAAAAAATTTGGAGAGCTTGATCGTGAATTTGGAAGAAAAATTTGCTGAAGAACGTGAAGAACGAAGACGAAGATCATCCAGACACGGGATCGATCTTTGGATTTGTTTTCTTTTATTCTTCTAATTTTTGAATCATGCTTGGATTGAAAACTATGATTTGTTTTTATTTATTTGAGATTATGAACTAAACTTCCATAGTCTAGGGGTTTGATGTAGCCTGGTTGAGACACGTTTATAACTTCTTAATTTTATTTGATTGAATTCTATGAAATTAATTGTTTTTCTAGCTTTGAATTGTCTTTCCAATTTAGTGGCCATAAATTGGATTGTTATATTTATTTGGAATCTGGCACTCGGGAGAGGGGATTCTGAATAGGATCATTAGAAAATACACCTTAACTGTTTATATATCTCGGGAGGGAATATAAATTTAATGGAGTTTTAGGAAGAACATCATTTTCACATATCACTACAATTAGATTCTTGATAGGAATATTGGAATTAAACTGTAGTTAATACAATCTAATTGGCACTCGGGAGAGGGAATTAGAATTACCTAAGTGTTCTTGACTATTAATCAAATAGAATTCATGAAATTAAGTTAATTAGGAGTGATTGTTGTCAAAACCAGGTGAAATCAATACACCTAGAAATTTTCTTCTCATTGAATAATTCTTGAATTTGTGTGCGCATTTTGCTTAAGTTGTCTAAGATTTCTGAAGTTAGTTTAAGTTGAAAGCCAAAACCTTTTACTTAATTTTCTAAATAAAATTAGGACTATTTTAATTACAAGAACTGAATATTTTTTCATTATTATTCTTCGTGGGATCGACACTCTATTTTATCACTTTATTAAAACTTGACCTCGTACGCGTGCGAGTATTTTTCACAACAATACCCTTGAAGTAAGATCGATTTTGGCAAAGATTTGATCTTGGTTTTGTTTGATATGTTCTTGTGTATTAATCACCAAAATTATGAATTAAACTCTATCAAAATATGTTTGATAAAAAATCCAAAATTATACAAATAATTCAAAATCTAAACATTATCTACTAGTTCAATAACTAAAAAAACAATCCAAAAAAAATAGCAGTAAAAAAATTCTAACTCGGTAGTAGTTATTATTAACTTATGCCATCCCCCCGAAATCACTTACTCATTCATTTTATAATGTATCCACTCCGAACGTTCTTCAATTGTCATTTTCAAAAAAGCCATCTTCTTTGCTACGCTATTAAGCAAATCAAGTACTTTTAACCGAGTATGATTATTCAAATATGGGACTTCCTTAATTGCATCCCAACTACTATCGTCTATAACACCAACCGATTCAATCTTAGAAGCATCCTTCTCAAGATTTGAAGAGAGCTTCTGCATAATATCAGGGTCAATATTATTTGATGTTCTTGATTTTAATTCAAACTCGTCCTAGCTCATTTTCTGATTGTCGAAGGAACCTCTAAACTAACTGGTTGAGAAGGAAATGGTGAATTGGTTTCCTCAAGAATATAGGTTGATATGAAAATTCTTGTCCATCGCTTTGCATGAATGCGCCATTAATGTTATCAAACACAAGATCATCTAATAAACTAGTGCCCTTATATTTTTCTGTCTCAAATATTCTCGCATCAATATCATCTCCTACTGCAATTGAGAATTTCCAATTGCAGTTCCATTTCTAACTGCAATTATCAAATATTTAAATCCTCAAAAGTGTTGGACAGATAATGCTCATGTCTAGGGTGAGACTGGCGAATAATAAAAAATCAACATGTGTTAAATAATGGGATAATTCCCAATTTAGTACCTCAATTTAGGTCATTTTCCTGATTTGGTCCCTCATTGTTTCATCGACCCAATTTGGTCCTCCGATCTTTACCGTCTTTCCACAATAGGTCCTTCCGTCCAAATTAAGTGTAAAAAATAACGACATTTACCGACTTAACCCATTGAAAGTTTACATTTCACCTCCTTCAACCGGTCAAACCCATATTTCCATTGAAAGTTTACTTGTTTCCTCATTCAATCGGTCAACCCATATTTTCCAATTTCCCACCGACACTCGAAACCTAATCTACTCCCCGTTTCTGTATTCTTGGTGTGCCCATCAGCTGCGACGATGTCTCTCCACGGGAGGCCAACTGCAACGGTTACCCTATTTCGGCATCTTAGGGTTTGAGATTCAATTCTTTGAATCTCTCTCGATGGGCGTCGTAGATTGATTTGGAGCTGTTCTTGGATCGAAGCTCTGTGTTTGCTTGAATCTACACTTGTTTCCTCCTAATTTGGGCTCTTCATTTCTGCTGCTCGGTGGGTTATAATTTAAGATTGTTTTTTTATTATTTTTGCTTTTACAGCTTGTTTGTCCAAAATTTTGATTTTAACTTATCTTAGTTTCACCTTATTTAGGTTATATATGAATCTTCAACTCTACCTAAGAAGAGTTTTATTAAAAAAAAATTATTTGTAGGACTGAGAATTCTAAGGGAAGTTTATTTGCTGATTACACTCGATTTCGTCTTGATGAGATTTAATGGCTCAACATAGTAAATCTCGCTTGTATTAGACTCCAAATTATGGTAATACACACATATATGTATACGATTTCCATAATATCACTATGTTACTATTTTCATTATTTATTGAGTTATAATTTTTGCATTTTTTTAGGAATTTACGGACGACCAGATTGTCTTACGATTAAACTACATTATAACGGGGATATGAAATCTGGTCTTGAGTACAAAGAATACATCGGTGGACAGTTTGAGTACTTTGACTATGTTGATAGGGATAAATTAGGGATGATCGAATTGTGGGGTTATGCAGAGGATGTAGGATGTCCTGACAAGTGTATCAAATTTTGGCATAAATTTGGAGAAAATTTGAAAGATGGAAGATATTTAGAGAATGACATAGATGTTATGGACATTATCCCTCATATTCCAAAGAATTACGAGGTTGAAATATACATTGAACGTAATGATGGTGCGAGCAGTCAGATGGGATTGGGCAGCATACTGATTAGGATGGAGACAGGAATTGGGGAATCTGAGATACATAATCATGACAGTGAAGTTGAAGATGTTGATGCATTTAACGAAAGTGATTATGAACTTGATGAATTGTTTGATACTTTCATAGATTGTGATGCTTGTTTCAGTGGGAATAATGATGATGGGAACATATATGAGAATTTGCTTAGTAGGATGCAACAAAATGAGGGGGATGATGATTGTGTAAATGATGATGTATCGGGGAGTCCATTGAATTCTGATGAGGATGATGATGATATGTGAAATTTTGCTATGTTTGATGCAGAGACTGAATCTGAAAACCTAGAATTAAAGCTTGGGCTGATTTTTAGGTCAAATAAAGAAGCAAAATTTGCAATTAAGACTCATTGCATCAGAAGAGGAATGTCAGTCAGGATTGTAAAGAATGATGGCAAGAGGCTTAGGGCGCAATGCAGAAACAATGACCGTGGATGGGTAATTCATGCATCGATGATGACCAATGATAGTTGTTGGCAAGTAAAAACTTTCCAAGGAGAGCACAACAAATGTTTTTGGCTTCTGAAAAACAAAAGCGTGAACTCAACTTGGTTAGGAAAAACATTTTCCAAAAAATTCATATCAAATCCTAAGTTAGGAAGCGTTGAGTTCAAGAATCAAGTTCGGGAATCATTGAATTAAGATGTTACCATGAAAGTGGTTATTTAGCAAAGAGAAAAACATTGAGTTTGGCAGAGGGCAGTATTGAGGAGCAATTTAGTAAAATTAGAAACTATTGTGCCGAGTTGAAAAGGACTGATAGAGATGTCACTGTGATTTTGAAGTTGACTGGTGATGAAGGTAGACCGAGGTTTCAAAGGATGTATGTTTGCTTTTCTGCCTGTAAGTTTGGTTACCAAGATGCTTGTAGGCCCGTGATTGGCATTGATGGTTGTTTTCTTAAATCAAGGACTGGAGGACAATTGTTGTCTGCTGTTGGGTTAGATTCAAATAATAACATATTTCCAGTATGTTATACATTGGTTGAGGGAGATACGAAAGATACTTGGATGTGGTTTTTGCAGTTGTTAGCCACCGACATAGAGCTAGAGAATGATTATGCATGGACATTTATGTCAGACAAACATAAAAGATTGATTCCTGCTTTGGAGAGTTTATGTCCGAATGCTGAGCACAGATTTTGTGTAAGACACTTGCATACCAACATGAAGAATGATGGATTCAAAAGTGTGGCTATAAAAAATACTTTGTGGGCTGCTGCAAAGTCGACTAGAGTCGATGAGTTTCGTATACGGATTCAAGAGTTGAAGGAGATTGATCGTAATGCTTACGATTGGTTAGCAAAGAAGCCTGAAAATCATTGGAGTAAGGCATATTTCAGCACTATCCCCAAATGCGACATATTGTTAAATAATATGTGTGAAAACTTCAATAGCTTTATTTTGGATACAAGAGAGAAGTCAATAATTGAAATGTTTGAAGCAATCAGAAATCTGTTGATGTTGCAGTTTCAGTTCAATCGTGAGAAGGCTGAAAAGTAGAATACAAGAATCTTTCCAAAGATAAGAGTCATTTTACAAAAAAATTTTTTTGGAGGCTGTCAAACAAATTCCCATGAAATCAGATGATATGAACTTCCAAGTTAAGACCTCAAACAGTCAGGAACAATACACAGTGGACCTTTCAACAAAATCTTGGAGTTGTAGACAATGTGATTTGATTGGTATTCCATGCAAGCATGTAATATGTGATCTTTGGTTCAAGTATGAAGACGCAAAGACTTATGTCAGTCACTATTACACGACTGAATTTTATAAAATTTGTTATTCAAGGTCAATAATGCCAATGAATGGACCTGATTTGTGGCCTGATTGTGATTTTCCACCACCACTGCCTCCTGTTTACAAAAAGAACAAAGCTGAAAGACCGGCCAAATTGCGAAGAAGGGAACCTGATGAACCGCCAACCTCGAGTCGCACCAAATTGAAAGCTTTACGAAGACAAAACAAGTGCAAGGGTTGTGGTCGATTAGGTCATAATCAAAGAAATGTTACAACAAAGAAATGTCCAATCAACGAAGACAAATTTGGTAATCTACACAAGGAAGAAATTACAGGTTATTTCACTGACTTCCTTCACCTATGTGATTGTGATTGTTGAGCTTTCTTATTATTGTTTCTTGGATGTTTTTTATTGGTGATTTTCTACCTGTTAAAGTTTGATAAAGTTCTATTATTGTTTCTTGTATGTTCTTTACTGTTTTTTGAAAATTCATCAATCTAGAGCACTTGAGCAGCGACTCAAAAATGGTATAACTTCATTTACATGTTGATGCTGGCTACTGTGAATTGAATCCTCTAATTATCTGTTTTGATGCCATGATATCAACTATTATGTTGGTTTCTTTTTCTTTATTCTTTACATTAATTCCGTGAACATTGTATATAGGTAAGAAAACCAGGTGCTACTGGGATACATATTGAAGGAAGCTCGAACACAATATGTGATGTGAATGTAAGTTGAATTGGTCTACTATCGGTCAAAAACCAGATATTGATTGTCATTTTATTTTTCAGATATTAAATCTATGGTTTAAATTGTTTTAGGTGAATCAATCTACCATAATTCACAAACCATTGTTTGTCAAAGGTGGTAGAAATTAAACCACGATCTCCCGGCTAAGAGCTGTCTCATATGATCATAGAAGACAAGTTCAATCAACATCTCAACCAGTTGCCTCGGTATCAAAGCCTAACTCTGGACCAACCTTCTCAAAGAACAAAATAACTTTGTCGCAAGCTTCGATCAACAAGAAATGACCATTATTGGATTTTATGAGAAGAATTGTTTTTTGCTACTGGTGATTATTTTGTTTTGGTTAGATTTATGATTTGGTTAGAAGTATTATGCAGTCTGACAGGAGAATTTAGTTTTGGTTAGGTTGAATGTGTGTTTTGGCTACTTTTGTTCTCTCTAATCGTATTTCTTCTCTAGACCGTGGTGAAAATACATTGATTTCACTGTTTTTTACTGATATTGTGCACGTATTTATATGAGTTTATGCAATATTATCAGTTTATGAAATGCAGCAGCAACTTTGATTAAATATAAGACACTTCTTACGTACCTTTTCGTTTCTGTTGTCAAAAATACTGGGGATGTTAGAAATATCTAAACCCAATCTACACAGTTCATAATAAATTTTAAGATGTTTTAAAGCTAACTATTGTCAAAATTTTATCTCAATCCGACGGTTCGATTGTGAGATATCAGCGTGAGCTATAATGCATCTGTGCAAGGAACAAGGGAATCTACACCTGCTGGATGAGAAAGAGTGCAGAAGCTCATGAATTAGGAGCAGAAACGTTAAAAGTCAGTGGCTTCAAGAAATCCATAGCGCTTATGCGCTCGAGGAAGCGCTTCTGCGCAACTATGCGAATACTAATGCGCTTTTGCGCTTCAAACACGTCCGTTTGCGCAAAAAGGCCATATCTAGGAAGAATCGATGCGCTTCTGCGGAAGAAGATGCGCGTCTGCGCTAATGCCTGAGAAAAGAAATTGAAGATTTGCGTTTCTGCGGTTGAAAACAAGCTTCTGCGCAAACTGGGAAATTAAAGTAAAGCGCGTCTGGATACGACATGTGTAATAAACATATGTGTTTATCGACATATGGTCTTTGGAATAAATTCATGAATCATTCTACCAAACAAGCGAACCAGACCCATTCTGCTAAATCAAGAATCTCAATTCATGAATTAAACACTTGATCTACTCAACACGCTTGGCTTCAAGCATGGGATCAATTCTTAAATCAAGATTCTTGATGAAGCCAGCAATGCCAAATCAAACTAGACATATATGAGTCTGCACACACTTAAACAAGAAAGCACGCCTATCAGATGTCATGAGTTTCGAACCATGCTGGAAATTTCATATCAATTTCAATCGTTGTCAGTTCTTCGATCCAATTTCGATATATCAATATATACAACCTCTAGAACATAAATATATAATCAAATTCTGACACTGAAGAACAAATGCATAGATGTTTGGCAACATTGATTTTGTTGAATATATAGACGATTACTTCTGCTGGAAGCCAATCGAAATAATTCTCTTCCGCAGAGGCCATCGTTTTCTTCCTTGGGACTCAATTTTTAATAATCATCATCTTTTATCTTTTACCTTAGTATAAGAGACGGTCATCGATAAACAATGTTGTATTTAGTTTGATCGAGATAAATTATAATATTATTTTAATATTTAACATTAAATATTTTAAATGAAGAGAGCGATGGATCAAATTTAAATATTTTTGATAGATTAATTCATTAGATAATTTTGAATTTCTCATTTAAATGAAGAGAGCGATGGATCAAAAGATAAAGGGGAAAAGTTAACATCTTACAAAGTGATCAAATGAAAAAGTTAGTCAACAACACAAAGCTTAATATTGTAGCAATAACAAGTTCAATCATCATCTTTCACAAACGAAAGGATTTCATTATTGTTTCCATGTCTTCATACATCTTTGCAACTCGTAATGCGTGATCGCGATTCTCACGTGCTAACACCAATTGAGCATCCAACATTTGGGTATTATTTCAGATTTTTCAGGTGCGTTCCTAGAGCTGGAAGTTGAAGTTGAACAATTCTCGTAACTGGAAGCAAATGAAGTTGCGGATTGTTTCGACCTTTTCTTCATAAATGCATCAAAAGCTTTCACGGCCTCTTTTCTGCTCAAATATGATTTATAGGAAGCACCACTAAATTTATTCACTTCACCATATGCTTCTTCCAAACTATCATAGACACCAGGATTACGATCAATAAACACAACATATGTTTTCCCCTAAATTTGAAAATAAATCTTAATCAACATTAGTTCAAAGAAAAAAGTATAACATATATACAAAATTGAACAAAAATTAAATTCTGAGACTCACCATTTTAACACAAGTGACCTTACGAAGCTTAACCAAACCTGAACAATAGACAATATTCCACAATTACAACTTTCAAAATAAAACACAAATTAGGATACTACCGCAAAATCACAGTTAAATTAAATGTGATATGTAATTGTAAGTTTAACACGAGTCAACCTAACAAGCATCTAAAATCTGTCCATTTCATTAATATTGACAAAAAAATTTTGAAAACCAATGCACAATTTTTTAACCACCGTGATGAAATTTGTGAGTGACTTCAATCCAATCTTGGTATGCACAATGATAGAATTTGTGAGTGGCATATACAGTACTCATATGTACGTATATGTTGAAAAAAATTAATGTGTTGAAAAAAATTAATGCACTTGAGTCTTCAAGGTTATTGGTTCTTGGAATGCATAATCTACAATTCAATGTTAAAGCCAAGATGATTTAAATACATCTTATCTCCTCACAAATCACATAAACACCGTGCTTCCTAAAAAAAATTAATAATAAATAATAGATCACACAGGTTATTATTTGTGGGGGGAAAAAAATAAGAAAATAAGGAACAAACCAACTTATAATCGATCACAAGAAACGTGTGATTGCTACAATTTTAAGAAAAGATAAAAGAAACTTTAATTTTCAACACATGCTAAGAAGAAAACCAAACCTACGAAGAATGAAGAAAAAATAAGCCAAGAAAACTTAAATATTTCCAGTTCTTCGCCAAGAACTTGAAAAAAAAACCCAAAGAAGGAAGGTAACTTACTACGTTTGAGCGGCCAAATTCGAGGGAACGAACGCCAACTTAGGGTTCATAGCGTTTAAGAGAAAGGTAAATGAGGAAGCTGGGTTTACAAGTTGAATAGGTGAGAGGAGAAGCTTTGCCGGGCTAAGCAGGTCATCTCAGTTAGATTTAACGTTAATTTGGACGGAAGGACCTATTGTGGAAAGACGGTAAAAATCGGAGGACCAGATTGGGTCAGTAAAACAATAGGGACCAAATCAGGAAAGTGACCTAAATTGAGGGACTAAATTGGGAATTATTCCGTTAAAGACTAGTTCTATTTATAATAGAAACACAAATTATTTTAACTTGAAATACTCACATTAAAAGCCGTTGGAAGTGGTTAATATTAACTTATTCTAAACTTACACGTTAGCCGTAAACTGCTTTCATACCTTGCGAAAGTTTTTTCACACCTTATTTTTTGCTTAAGAGCGGGAAGTATATTTTTTTCTACTATTTTTTTTTCAACATCTCATTCTTATCACGTCATCCTCTCATGACAACATCAACCATGAGTTTAAGAAATTCATTGCTCTCTTCAGTCGTCCAAAATTATATTTTTCTTGTGAATCTCCCATTTTCTACAATGGAAAAAATATCTCGAACTAAAATATTACCAAAGATGCATCATGTTTACCAATTCAAATATTTGTAGGAAATATTAAAACTTTTCGTCTTGTTTTGTTTCATTTTTTTTATTTTCTATTCTTCGTTCACTCAAAGTAAAAACAAAATAAAAAAAGTGTTATAATCAAACAAAAGATAAAAATGTTGACAGAGACACATATGAGATGGTGATACGAGCCTTTTATTTGGGTCACCCATTAAAAAGTATTACTTTTTATGCCAAAAGTGTACTTCCGTATGAAAATTCCTAAGACTTGATAAATGTAATAGTAGCAATCTGATTTAATTTGCTTTTAGTTTTTTTATATACGTACATAGATGCATGGCACATGTAAGCATACAGTGCAACACTCGACCATATCAATACTTAAACTTCACAACACTCTCGCTTGGAAAAATACTAGCTTCTTCATTGTTCTGCATTTCCATAAGTTTAATTTCACAAGAATCGCTACCTAGCTAATTCGGCCAAGAAATTTGATTTTGTTTATAAATTTTCATTCCAATGATTTCGATAATAAATTGTTTATCGAATGAATTCAATACATAATTTTTTAACTATCAATTGAAAAATTACAGATCATAGACCAAAAAATCATTAATGATATAATCCAGGAGGATTAATTACACACAAATAAGAGGATTTCATAAATGATCAGTCCATATTTCAAAGAAGATAACTAGTGTTAAAAAAGAAGAAGAATTTCATACCAAGAAGACAAGAAGCGATGGAAAGAAGAGAACCCTGTTTGAAAAATCTGTCATGTCAAAATGTTTTGGAGTGATGGAAAGAAAATTTTCATTTTGAATGCTTTTAAAAAAAAAGATCGAACACTATTTGGATTCCTCGAAAAACCTGTTAATAATGATTGAACCAATGCATAAATGATAGTATATTAATTGAAATCAAAGTAGTAGTTCCTGAAATTCAAGGTGCTAAGTAGTATATTAATTGTATCGATTTCGCAAATATTCCCTGTAATATGTCCAGAGGAGGCAGCTTGACGCTAACCATGACATTTCAAGTAATGAAAAATGTGCAATGGTGCGTGGCCAGGGAGTTAAAAGGACAAGTGAGAAAAAGACACGTTTCTTCTTCATCATGGTGGTAGCTACTTCACGGTATAGTTTCTCTTCAAATCTCAAACCATTTTGTGATGTGGCAGAAATAATGGTCACATTCTTCATTATACATTTGGAAAACGGCAACTTCAGCGTGTGCTCGAACCACAGATTGAACCTCAACGGATCACCTGTTGTCTTCTGCTTTCTCACATTAGAGATGCCTTGTTCTCCCAAAACAAGACTCCCTTGCTTCATAGAGTCCACCGCCGAAACATTTTTTAAATTTGGAAGAACATCAAGAAGCTGTTTAATATAGAGATGCCTCAAATTGAAATCACACACGTGGTTTTTGATCCAACCGAAGTAGGTATCAATTCCTTCCGTTGTGAATGCATTGGTGCGTGTGACACCACTGTAAACACACCTCGTGGCGACGACCAACATGAACCCAAACCAATCTGATTTCCAACGAACCACCCTACTACTTGGATATTCAAGATTACGAATGTGGAATCGCATCGTTGCGGATTCAACGTAACAGAGTTTCTTTAGAAAGTTTATCATTCCCGCTGGCCAAACCGCAACCCAGTCATATGGGTCATTGATCGTGCATGAGATTTGGACAGAAAGGAAGTGGATTTGAAGAACATGCTCCGCAAAATGCTTGGAGACAGAATAGCATATGCAGAGGCATTTGGCATCCGATATTTTTTCGAAAATGGCGATTATTAGCTCTGTCGGGAGACGATCAAAATGGTTTTCCCCTCCCACGAGTTCAGAGACCTTCATTCTTTCCACCGTTATACAATTTTTTGTTCTGCAACTCATCATGTGTCAAACCATATATATAAAGATATAGATATGGATTGTAATCGTTTTTTTTTTTAAAAAAAAGATTACAGATATACAATGTAATCCGTAATTGATATCATGCAATTCTTTCTTTTCTTTTAATAGATAGATAGATTAAACTATTTAATTGATTTGGTGTATCTTATCAATGATTTGACTAAAGAAATAATTTGGTATATTAGAATGAAATAAGGAAGGAATGAAATTAATTTGAAGTATAATTATATTTTTATTCGATTCAATGATTGATATCCAAGAAAATTAAAAAAAAATGGAATGAAATATATTTTTAATGATCAAATATTTTTAACCAAAAAAAATAAAAAATAAAAACAACTCATATGTGTTATTATTATTATTATTATTATTACTATTATAAAATAATAATATTATAAAATTATTGTAATTAATTTAATTTAACTTATATATTAATATGAATAAATTTTAAATATTTTTTAATATAATAATTATTTTATAATAATAATAATAAAAATATAATAATAATTATTTTTATTAATATTAGTATAAAAATAATATAATATATTTTTTTATACTAATAATAATAATAAATAAATAAATAATAATTTTTTAAATTAATATTTTATAACTTGAGCGATTTTTTTAGAACTGATAATCAAATTATTTGATAATATCCTATGTATGATTTTGTAATATCCTTTATTGATTTGTAAAATCCTATATTGATTCGTAAAAGTCCTACCTAATCCAAAGTATATCGGCTGAAAACCTTACGCAACCGATAGTCCTTCTTGTCTATGGACTGGTTCGATAGGTCTAACAATGCCTCGTACTAAGGATTATTTGTTATTAATGTGAACTTTATGATTCCTGGTCTTGAAATGGTATCAGAGCCATGGGATAAATATTATATGGTTAAGGAATTGATTTAGCACAGATATCATAAAATTCTTGATGAATTTTAATTTAAATAATGATATTGTTCAAAACAGTATGATTGAAGAATATGATATTCCGAATAATTTAGAATTGCCAAATAAATGAACTATTCCTAAAATAGAACCAAAGATGGTTTATAAATTAGGAACTTTTGAAAAATTAGGTTTAAAACAAGTAGTCAAGACAACTGAAGAATCTATTCCTCTCCATAGAAATGAAATGGTAATTTGTTTGTTAAACAAAAAAGATATTTTACCTTTTCAGAAAACTCATAAGTTTTTACATATTAGTTTAGTGCAAATTGCTTTTAAACCATTAACTTTAGAAGACTTACCCGAAAGCTTTTTAGCAACTTTAAGAGATGGTAGAAATTTAAACTGGAAACAATACCTTATGGAAATTATTCAATCTAGTTTAGCTCATGTACCAGTATATTTTTATCTTATCCTAACCTTTCTTTATCATTATCTGATATAAATATTCTTGATGCTTTAACATTAAATGTTAAAACTCATGGTTATAATTATACCCCTGGAACAGAAGTTATATGTATCTGTTATAGAATTTACTTTAAACATTTATTTACTCTAAATCATATGTGCAAAAGAGTAGATAAAAACTTAAATGAAACAATTCTTATAGAAATAAATTTTAGTAGATCTAAAATTACTACCCGTAGATCTATAAAATGGGAAGAAATTATATTTCCTGAAAATTGGATTATTGAACAAGTTGTTCCTCGTAATCCTATTGTAAATAATGATTTACATAATATAATTCACGATAATGAATCATCTATAGAAATACAGTTTCATAATGAACAAAGAAGATTATAGTCATCTTCTTCTAGATCTCTTTCCAAAACCAGATCTATGTATTCTCATATTTCTCCTTTGGATTAAATGGTTGATATACATCAATCTTCCAGAGCTTCGACTTCTCAAATCAGAGAAGAAACTGGATCTCATTCTTCAAGAGAAGATACTGTAAATGAATTAATTATAAATAAGAATAATATTGTTCATGAAATTAATAATGTTCAAAACATTAGAGAAACTGATACGATATCAAAAATAAATTTTATATGATTTTTATGGATAATAAACCAAAAATAGATTTTTCTAAAGGATCTTTTGCTAGACAAAAGATTAATAATGAATTTTATAATCCTAAATGGAATCTTTTCAAAAATTGATATTTTCAGAACTTTTCTGAAACAGAATTTGATTATATCATAAGTGAGTTTTATAATTTTTGTAAAAAACATAACAAATTAATTCATTTTGTTCCTTGGTTTATTAAAGCTTTTGTTGTTGATTATATCAATGTTATTGAAAGAACATACAAACTTTCTTCAGGGTCAATTAAAAAATTTACTTATCCTCCTCAGCAATCTTTTCAATTTGAAAAGAATAATAAAACTTTACTGCTTTTTCAAAACTTTTTGATAATGATATGCTTCACGTAACTTCTACACATATTAATCACATTTCTGAAAATCAAAATTATACAAATTTATATTTGACCATTTTAGGAGAAGAAATTACTTCTCTAAATAATAGAATTGAAATGATTATTTTTTCTATAAATAAAATTAAACCAGATGTTCATATAACAATTAAAGAAGAAACGGATATAATTTCCATAGCATCTTGTTCTATTCAACCACCCCTAAAATAAGAGATTTTAAATTAAAATCTTCTATGTCTGATTTAGAAAAATTTATAGAAAATAAATTTAAAAATTTTAATGTATCTATTTTAGATGGAGAAATAGAAGATAATTCTTCAAATGATGAAATTAATAAAATTAAATGGGCTGATAGACCTACTCATAATAAATATTTTTATAGTAGACCTACTCCCATGGATTTTCTTAATGAAAAACAAGAATATATTATTTCAAATAGTTATAATGAGAAAAACATTTATGAATGGAATATAGATGGTTTTACTGATAAGAATATTTATAATCTTGCTCATAGAATGCTTATGTATAGCACAGTTTGCAAAAATAATGGTAATACTGATAAGAATATTGCTAAAATGATTGCAGCAGGTTTTACAGGCCAACTTAAAGGTTGGTGGGATAATTATTTGTCTCTTTCTCAAAGAGATGAAATTTTAGGAACTATTAAAGTTGAAAATAATATTCAATAAATGCTGTTTATACACTAATTATGACAATGATTGAACATTTTACAGATAGATTTACTGACAATAGTGAGAATATTAGAATTTTGCTTAGTAATTTACGTTGCAAAACTCTAACTGATTTTCATTGGTATAAAGATATTTTCTTATCTAGAATTTATGAATTACCTGACTGTAATACCAGTAAATGGAAAGCAAAATTTATTGATGGTCTTCCTAGTTTATTTGCTGAAAAAATTAGAAAAGCTTTAAGGAAAGATAATATGTCTATTCTTTATGACACCTATACTTATGGAAAATTAATAAGTATTTGTGTTCAAGAAGGGCTATCCCTTTGCAATGAATTAAAATTGAATAAACAAACAAAAATACAAAATCTTTTAGAGAAAAAGCAACTTGGTAAATTCTGTGACCAATTTGGTATAGATATGCCTAAAGATAAGAAAAAATTACCAGAAAATGATAGATCTAATAGATCTAACATATTTTATAAAAGACGTAGAAACTTATATGAAAGACAAAAAGATAAGAAAGTAAAACGTAAAGAAATACGTAAACAGAAAAGGACATACCCTAAGAAAAAATATAACATTATTTGTCATAAATGTGGCAAATAAGGCCATTATGCTAATAAGTGTTGTACCAAAGAAAAGATTAAAAATCTTGACATTGATGATAACATTAAAGAAGAATTATTTAAAATATTTTTAACATCTAAATCAGATAGTGGTTCAGAACATGAGTCTTATAGTTCTGAAATCTTAATTCCTTAGAAAATGATTCGATTATTTCAGAATCAGAAACTGAGGATTGTGATGCTTGTATTCAAGGACAATCATGTACTAATAAATATAATGATGAGTTTTATAAACTCATGTCTCAATTCAATTGATAGGAATTCAAGTATGTAAGTTTCGGTGTTTGACAAATTACTTAAGTCATCAAATGAGCAGATCAAAAGAAGCAGAGATCATATCAATTGACGAAGCAGTAAGCAGATAAGTTAGCGAGCAGATCAGTTAGCCGAAAAGAACAAAGAAGAACATAGCAGATAAGTTAGCAAGCAGATTATTTAGCTAATGCAGATCAGTTTGCCGAACAAAGCAGATCAAAGATCGACCAGTTGGAAAGCAATCAAGTAAGCAGATCAATGGAGGCAACAAAGGCCAGATCAAAAAAGAAGGCAGAAGACAACAGAGACTAGATCAAGTTTACAATAACATGTGATCAGATCAATGATGCGATCACATTGATCTACACATGTTCCCAGATCAACCTCACAGCACAGATCAAAATCCATCTTCCAGATTGAATGATTCTCAGTAACAGAACAAGATCAAGTGCTTATTGAAAAGATTGGAATACCATCTCGAATGTTTAAGAGTCGTTGTGCTAAAAGACAAAGGAATTAAATGAAAATTTTAACGTTAATGAGCAGATACAGAAAGTCCAGATTTGAGAGTCATTTAAGGAGATATGTTGGCGGCTTATTCAGAGCACCTGTCGGCAACTTAACAACTATATTTTGGAGGCTATAAAAACTCACATTCAGAATTCAAATAGAAGATGAACAAGAGCTATAAGAAATACGAAGAGAGCCAAGAGATACAAGAAGAGAAATAAAAACAAAAATAAAAGAATACACGATCAAGTTAAAAGCTTCAAGAGCAGTTGAAGCATTTCAATTGAAGCACACGCTCAGTGTCATATCAGATCAAGTGAGGATCATTTTGTGCTGAGTTTATTGAGTTGTAAACTTGTACCAGGTCAGTTGAGTGTTGTGTCAAAATACTATCTTTGTAACAAGAAGCAGTCGAGGGCTGTGTTCTTGAGTGTCTAGGAGTTCTGAGATAGGCAGCAGTGTAAGTCCAGTCTTGGATCGGGTCTGTGCAAATTGCTTGTATAAGTTCAAAGTCTTCTAGAGAGTGAATCCTTCCAAGGTGGAAGAAGGGTTGACGTAGGAGATTGGGATCCGAACATCCATAAACAAGTCACTTTGTTACTTCTTATCTGTCAAACACTTTCACTCACCTCACAGTTCAACCAAGACATTTGATCTGTGTTCGATCTGATAGTCAACCTATTCCGCACTTAATCAAGTTAGTTGATTAACATAGACACACGAGAAAGACAAGAGCTTAGGTGCTAACCCATCTGAACTCACAGCAAAGTAGTTGCAACAGACTGCATTATCCAGATTGAAGTTACAGAACTCATCTGGATCAATGATTCCAACAAAGTAATGTCAAAGCAGTCTATAAACACCCCATTTTGATTCTAACCAACAAGTGGTATCAGAGCGTGGTACTTTCTCGTCTTTGGACATATTCAAATGGCTGCATTCAGTGAGATCGCTAAGAGCTTCTGGTACACCACATTGGACAACTGCACTGCCAAAACTATTGAGGCACGCTCCACTGATAAGGATCTTTGGCAACAGTTGATCAAGATTGGAGATGATGAGGAGACTAAGCAGATTAGGTGTCCACTGATTGAAGATCATAAAGAACCTTGCTTCTCATACAGTTCCAGATCAAATGATGAGGAGAGCACAAGTCAACAAATTAATCCATCTGACTTACTCAAACGTTGCTCAACTGAACCAATTGCTTTTATTGAGGAATATTGTTGTTCAGTTAGCTCATAAAGCTCTAATGATAAAAATGAAGATAGCTGCTTCATGGCCAACAATGATCAACCATCTACCAGCAATCAATCATCTTAACAACTCTTCTCCAGTGAACAGGTATTTGATTTCAACTCAGATGAATTTACACGAGAAAAATTAGCAAATGCATTGCATGACATGACTAATGAGTATCAAAGATTGTGCTTAGCATTTTAGGAAGTTAAGGCTAAGCAAAATGATCTGTTTGACTACTCAACTGAACCCTATTGGGAAATATCAGTTGAGAAAATCAATCTAGAGACAAAAATTGCCAATATTAAGACTGAAAATGATAAGCTATTAGTGGAAAGTCAGCAGTTAAAGTCAGAAAACATGAGACTTACTGATCTGATAACTACCTGGAATAAGTCATCAACATTGTAAACTGAGATGAAAGAGTCACAAAAGTATTTTGGAGACAAGACATGACTTGGATTTAGTGACAAGGATGGCAAACAAGCTGAGCCAATTACTCAATCTTGTCTGGACAAGAACACTTCAAAATATGTTAAATTTGTTAAGTCCAGCATGATATATGAAAATATACAACCTGATAATCATGTCGGTCCACCTATATCTCAACCAAAAACTCTTTACCATCGAGGATTGAGATATGTAGAACCTGAGAGTTCTAATTCAAGCTAGATCAAGAAAATACCAATTCGGTCTGGATATGGTCAAGCAAGACAAGACTCTATGAAGGTACATCATAGACCACCCTATTTCAAAAATAAATCAGCTCAAAAGAGATATTGTAGGCCTAACTTACATGATCAGTCTAGACAGACACATCCAATGCACACACGACACAATGCATATCATATTTATCATCCACATATATATCACCAGCACACACAGTACAAAGCACACACCTTATGGGACACATTCAATGATCGACCTGTTAGGTTAATCAAAGTTTGGATTCCTAAAAGAGTAATACATCGAGGACCCACATAAGATATGGGTACCATAGTATATTTATTTGTATTTGCAGGTGACAGGTACTGAAGAAAGGGATTAGGTTATATTGGCAACTTTAGAAATTTAAAATGATTTGTAAAAACGCAAGCGAAAGACTTAGGGCAGTCAAAATAATAAAATCAATAATAATTAAATAAATGCGATAAGTAAATAAAGCGATAAATAAGAGATGATATGTTTATGGAAGTTCGACGATAAATCGTCTACGTCTCCCCTTCTTGATTAAGGTCGATTAACCAAGGATCCACTAGAACTCCGACTTGGTGTTGATGCTCCAAGTAGCCGATTACAACAATAACATGATCACCGCATCTCTTGGACTTGATGGCTCCAAGGATAGCCAATAAAACTCGTACACTTGGCCTTAAGGTCTCCAAGGATAGCCACAACAATAAGAACAACTCGGGCTTCACACTCGAGTATACAACAACTCTCAAACGATTATACAATAAACTCTCTATTTGAATGGATATAAGAACTCTTGATTGAACACTTTAAGAAAAGATTGCTTTGAGAGGATGAGAGACTTGAATGGAAAATAGGATACTTCAAATGACCTTGGAATGCCTCTATTTATAGTTGCAAATTTGGTTGAGATCGGAGCTTCTGATCGGGTTCGGAGATTCCGTTCTTCATCAAATTCAAATTCAAATTTTCTGGGTGCCAACACGATCGGAGCTTCTGTTTTGACATCGGAGCTTTCGTTCGGCGCAAGGAGTGGTTTTGTCGGAAAAAAGTCTTTAGATAATATTAAATCACGATCGTCAAAGATCGGAGCTTACGATCTGACATCGAAGCTTCCGAACGTGCATCTTCGAAGCCTCTGTTCTGCTTCTGTTTGAATAAAATAATCTTGAGAAATTGCTGTAGCAGATTGGAACTTTCAAACGTGATCGGAGCTTCCGAACAAGTGCAATCGTAGTTTCTGTTCTACTTCTGAACACTCATTTGCAGATCTGTGCTTCCGATCAAGATCGGTGGTTCCGATCCTATACATCCATATATCTTCGAAATCTTGTTCTGAAATAGTTTCCAATGTGTGTACAATAATTTCTTCAATATTTTGAATTCCTGATCAATTTTAGTATGTAATTCTGCAAGTTTCTCACTTGAAAATATTAGTAACGATTAACCTAGTTTTGTAATCATCAAAACATAATATTTAAGACTTGTTAATGCATTAAAAACATAAAAATCTCATAACCCGAGATTTTGTATGCATTTAAGGCGTAACAATCTCCTTTTTTTTATGATCACAAAACTTGGTTAAAAGAGGAGAAATAAATATGCATTAAAATAAAGGGTATAAAATAAATAACTCTCCCTTAATTAAACAACATGGTTTTTAATTCAATTTAACCAAAATTTTAATTATTTAACCAATTTATTCTCCCCCTTTTTGCCATAATAAAAAAGATAAACAAAAGAGAGATAAGGATAAAATATTTCATTAAACAATTTAAATATTACATTTAAAGTGAAGAAAATAAAAAAATACAACTTAAATACAATAAAATATAAATCTAAGACTCGTCGTTTGGCGGCGGGAAACGAGATATGTATTGGTCAAAGCTAGTCTCCAAAGCAGCAACTCGAGTAGTCAAAGCATCAATGGACGCAGTAGTTGCAGCATGGTTGTTGGCCATCGTATTATCCATCCGATGTAAGACTTCAAAAAGTCGATCTGAAGGAAATTGATTTAGAGGTGTTGGAGGAACCTCGGGTGAAATAAAAGGAAGATCGCCAATGTTTGGTATAGAAGAGTGATGACCGAAATTTTAAGGAGCTTCTTTAGGTGGAGGACCACTAGTAAATCCCTTATTTTGGATAGAATGAGGAAGGGAAGAGTAAGGAATTAAATAGTCAGTAATCGGGTTGAATTTTGAGAAAATGTGACTGGTATCATCAACCCATCGAGAATAGACAGGATTCCAAAATAATCTCATCCTGGTGATAGAAGCGTGATCAAAAGTGTGACTCGATGGAATGGGTTCACGCTCTACACCATCAAAAGTGATATCAAAATGGACTAATATACGATTAATAAAACGAGCGAAAGGAAGACTCACTCGCTTAGGAGATTAGCTATGTTATGCATTACCTGCATAACTAAGCGAGAAAGATTTAGAGATCGAGATGAAATAACATGAAAAAGGATATATAAGTCAATATATTTGCAAGTGGAGAGGTCTCCACTGCGAGGGACGATGGAAGTGGTAATGAGTTTGTGGATTATTTGACAATCTGGACTAAGACTTTTAAGATTGGGTCGGTCGTCGGAAATAGTGGGCGGATGACCTAAGATAGTAGAAAGTGCTTCCACACGATCAAAGTTTGGATCGTCACGAGGCCACCCTTGAGAAAAAAATTCTCCGGGTCCATTCCTAGGAAGACCAAACCAAGTGGAAAGATCGGTAGAAGTAAAGAGAATATGCCGAGCCTGAACAACTGTGGCAACCAAAATATCGTCTTTGCCCAGTGCAAGTTCAAGATTGGCGTAGAATTCGTGGATAAGAGATGGAAAAATAAAGTCAGGAATGGATGGCTGAAAGAAGGGTTCCCACTGTTGAATGTGATTAAGTTCAATAGTAATAGATGAGAGTGTGCTAGATAGGCAGTATCTAGTAGGCGGCCTGGTAGAATAGTGCGAGTATGATAGTTTTTTTTTTTGGTGCGAGTATGATAGTTTGTAGGTATAGGTCTAGAGATAGCGGGTTGGTTAGGATCGAGAGGTTGGCTATCGAGACGACGTCGAATTCGTCGACTCGGACCCGCTTCAGTGTCAATACGCCTAGGAGGCATCTTAGAAGGCTTATTTTCAAGATTTAGAGAGAAAGAAGATTTTAAGGTGCAAGAAAACAGGCAGGATCTGTTTGGCTATTTATTAGCTGAGTGCGATCAGAAGCTCCAATCACGATCGGAAGTTCTGATCGTGATGGTCCAACCAAAGAAAGACACGCGGCTACATTTAAAGGCTGTGACTGCCAGCTGGTGACGATCAGAAGCTACGATTGCGATCGTAGGCTCCGATCCTAGTCAGGAGGGAAAATTTAAAATTTGAATTTTGAAATGGGCGCGCTGTTGATCGGATGTTCCGAACATGTTCGGAAGTTCCGATCGATAGTTTCGGAGGGAAATTTGAGATTAATGAGTACAAAGGCGGGGATGATCAAGGCTCCGAATCGAGTTCGAAAGTTCCGATCGAGCCGAGATTAGAATTTTTCGAAATTGACTCTTAAATTTATATTAATTGCATTTAAGTCTTAAACAAATAATTCATATAAAATGTGAGCTTTTATAATATTTGAACAAATACAATTAATTTGTATTATCCAATATTAAATTGCTCAAATTTGTTATTAATCTCCCCCTCAACATGACATTAAATTAAATTTATGTCCAAATGCGATTACAACTCAATCATGTCAAGCTCACCACGCAAACGAATAAAAGTGTTTTCATCTAGTGGTTTTGTAAAAATATCAGCAAGCTGATTTTTAGTGTCAACATATTGAAGTTCAACTTTATTTCGTTCGATGTGGTCATGAATAAAATGATGATGAATGTCAATATGTTTGGTACGAGAATGTTGAATCGGATTCTTCGTTAGACATATAGCGCTAGTGTTGTCACAAAATATGGGAAATTTTGAAAAAGATACGCCATAATCAAGCAATTGATGTTTCATCCAAAGAATCTGCGCACAACAACTACTAGCAGCCATATATTTGACTTGGGTCGTTGACAACTCAACACAATTTTGTTTCTTTGAAAACCATGATACTAAACAATTTCCCAAAAAAAAAAAAAAAGTTCCACTAGTGCTTTTTCTATCCACCTTATATCCACCAAATTCGACATCACAGTAAGCTTTTAAATCAAATAAGGAATTTTTAGAATACCATAAGCCGAGATTTGGGGTATTTGAAAGATATTTGAAAATGCGTTTTAAGGCGAATAAATGTGATTTCTTTGGACATTATTGAAATTGTGCACACAAGCAAACACTAAACACAATTTCAGGTCTACTAGTAGTTGCATAAATTAAGGAGTCAATCATGCTACGAAAAGATTTTTGATCTACAGTTTTACAATTTTCATCTTTGTCGAGTCTGACTGTTGTGCTCATTGGTGTAGATGATGATTTTGAGTTCTCCATGCCAAAATTTTTGAGAATCTCCTTGATGTATTTTTCTTGGTTGATAAAGAACTCATCTTTGTATTGCTTGATTTTCAATCCGAGGAAATAGTTAAGTTCCCCCATCAAGATTATCTCAAAGTGGTTCTGCATAAGCTTAGAGAATTCTTGGCAAAGAGTTTCATTAGTAGAACCAAAAATAATATCATCCACATATATTTGCACAATAAATAGATCATATTTTTCACAATTGGTAAACAAAGTAATATCAATTTTACCTCTAGCAAAACCATGTGAAAGAAGAAATGCAGATAATTTATCATACCAAGCTCTAGGAGCTTGTTTCAATCCATACAAAGCTTTATTAAGTCTATAAACATGATTAGGCAAATGAGGATCAATAAATCCAGATGGTTGCTCAATATAAACTTTTTTTTTTTAATTCACCATTCAAGAAAGAACTTTTAACATCCATTTGGAATAACTTAAAGTTTCTAGAATAAGCAAAGGCAAGTAGCATGCGAATGGATTCTAGTCTAGCAACAGGCGCATAAATTTCATCATAATCAATGCCTTCTTCTTGACTATATCCTTTAGCTACAAGTCTAGCTTATTTCTAGTGATAGTTCCATGCTCATCAAATTTATTCCTAAAAATCCATTTAGTACCAATAATATATGGATTATATCTGTAGATGTATCATCGATGTGTTCATCCGACCAATAGGGTGATGTATCTCCCTTGTCCTCAACAATAATGTTATGCAAGATAATGAACTTATACATGATATCTTTCAAGTTATTCTTGTACCAAAATCTCCCTGAACCTCTGATTATTGCCCAATTAGATTGTAGAACTGCAAATGCCCGCTCACATCCTTTTGGGCAGCCTCCTGCATTTCCTTAAACTTATTTCTCTTAGGGCCTTAGGGAATGGAAAGCTCTTGACAAAAACTGCCCACTCCGTATAGATTCCATCTGTTAAGTAGTATCCTTGTGTATATTGCGTGCCATTTACCGTAAAGTTTATCTCGGGTGCATTTTCTTGCATTACATCGTTGAACAAGGGTGATTGGTTAAGTACGTTGATATCATTATTTGATCCTGCGACACCAAAAAAAGCATGCCAAATCCATAAGTCTGCAGACGCGATCGCTTCAAACATTATTGTGGGGACTCCATGGTCACCTCTTGCAAATTGACCTTTCCAAGAAACCGGGCAGTTTTTCCATTCCAAATGCATCAATCAAGGCTACCCAACATGCCAAAGAATCCATTTCTCTGCAGGTGCATTTCAAGCAAACATTGTTTATCATCAACATTGGGCCTTCGAAGGTATCGCTCACAAAATACTTCAATCACGCATCGACAAAATTTGAACAAGCAATCGATGGTTGTTGTTTCTGCAACCCTTAAATACTCATCTTAATGATCTGCAGGGCCTCCATATGCCAGTTGACGGATAGCAACCATGCATTTTTGAAGTGGAGAAAATCCTTTTCTTGATGTTGCATCAACTCTCCTGTGAAAATATTCATCATGGCTTTCAATGCATTGACTATTCGCAAGAATTACTCATTTTGCATCCAAAAACGTCGGAGGAATACTTCGTTGCTCCATACCGGTTGTTCTGTGAAATAATCATTCACAAACAAGCGTGTGCGGCTTCGCGGTCTCCTTGCACATACTTTCTCCTCTTCGATCCACTAGAAGAACTTTGTGCTGCCACAAGAAGTATTTTTTGTTGCTAGAGTATCATTTTCATCATTCGTTCGTCTGTGTCATCGTTCATCGCTACTTCAAAGAATTCATCATCACTATCTGAGGTGGGGAAATGAAATTTTATCTGCAGACATTTTTTTATATACGAATGTATCAATGTTTTTTATTTTAAGAATACGAAGTATGCCTTGATTATATAGCCTAGTCTTCAACAGTTGCTTTGTATCAATTATTATATTATATGTCAATAAATGTCATTATCATATTCAAATTGATTTCAATTTGTCAGATGTTAGGCCAGATTCACGTTAAATTCAATGTTTAGGTGTCAATTCAATGTCAAATGGAATTTCATTTCTCTGAATAAGCAATATCTGTAACCAACTACTCGATTTAAATTAGTAGCATGCGCTAAATTAATGTATTAGACGTCAGTCAATGACATTGTCAGATTCAAATTTTTTTCAATTTGTTAGATGTTAGGCCAGATTCACGTTGAATTCAATTTTTAGGTGTCAACTCAATGTCAGATTGAATTTCATTTCTCTGAAGAAAAAATAGCTGTAACCAACTACTCGATTTAAATTATTAACATATTCTCAATTATTATATTAGATGTCATTCAATGTCATTGTCATATTCAAAGTGATTTCAATTTCTCAGATGTTAGGCCAGAATCACTTTGAATTCATTGTTTATGTTTCAATTCAATGTCAGATTCAATTTCATTTCTCTGAACAAATAATAGTTGTGACAAACTACTCGATTTAAATTATTAGCTCGCGTTCAATTATTATATTAGATGTCAGTCTTGGATGTCTTTTTTATGAACAAGATATATTTAAGTATTATATGTCTTTCATTTAAAATATTCACAATAAAAGAACAATAAAAATTGTAGAAAAAAAATACATTACAATAATTTAGAACATAACATTATATCTGAAAATTAAAGGCACAAACAACAACAAAATACAAGCAAATAAAAAACAAAAATAACAAAAAATAGCAAAAAGATAAAAACATAATAAAAACAAGTGGTACTAAATGCACCATGTCTTTTTAATTTTGTCACATATATGAATGTGGATACGAAGTTGCTTTTGTGTCATTCCGGTAGTATCTTTTATAAGTGTAGGACCAAGCGCTTGCCGCTTTACGAAAAGTTATAGCTGGTGGTAATGGTGAAACTCAAATCTTTTAAACCGCACAGCAGCCCAAACGCCATGGTTCGATCGCTCTACCAAGCAGGGACAATTATTGTACCACAACAATCTCCCTCCAAATAATTGCACTCCTTGCAATCAATGGGAATCGAACCCATGACATTGACTCTGATACCAATTGTAGGACCGAGCGCTTGCCGCTTTACCAAAATCTAAATCTAGTTGTAATGGTGCAACTCAAATCTTTTAAACCACACCGTAGCCCAAGCGTCATGGTTTGATTGTTCTACCAAGCAGGGACAATTATTGTACCCCAACAATAAAGATTTGATACTCAAGTGTTTGGTTGTGGGATCTAATTTCATCCAATTTTGGTTTTGTGTAGGCAGTAAATTCCTCCATGTTTTTGTCAATGCTTTCTTTCAGCTCTTCGTATGCGGCAGATTTGCCTTTGCCATTCCTTTTCGCGGATTTTTGACCTATTGGTTGACTGTGGCTTTTCTCTTCATCTTCATCGACACTCGTGTCCTGATTTGAAGAGGACGTATATGCCCCTGAAGCGGAAGACTTTGCCTTCTTCATTCCGCGATGATCAATTGATTATGGAGCAAACTTTTGGCACTCTGCAAGAATCCTCCACCCATGCTCGTACTTGAATGGTTTGCTTTGCTCTTGGGTTCACTCATCCATTCTTCATGCACCTTTACAAGTATATCAGCGTCCTTGCAACCACTTCCCCATTGGCTACGAACTTGATTGTATATTCCGTTAAACGACGACACTATTTTTTGCATATGATAGAAATGTGATTTTAGTTGTGGCCATCGTCTCTCAATATTTCTGGCGGAAAGATTTTTTTTATAATCCACTGCGATCCTCACCAATAGTTGTTCCATCTTCTGAGAATTACCAATTCTCGGATCAGTGCTAATACAGACCCATGAAGTTGCAAGGACCTTCTCTTCTTGGAGTGAGCAAAAAACCTTCTTTGATTGTGGTGCATTGTTCTCATTGCCGGAATATGTATCCGTATCGAGTGTAATATTCTCGAGTCCAAGTGGTGATGAATTTGCTAGCAAATGAGACTTGTTTAGAGAGGTCGGTGTTGTGGACTCTTTTTCTGTGCCAGTTCTCTCTGTACTAGCCCTTCTTGATTCATCTAAACCAATGCCCGCTGAAACTGGAGGAGGATATCCATAAGAATAAGGTGGCATGAAAGGATATTGAAAATATTCCGGTGGATATATATATATATAGAATGTGGAGGTCCATGGGTATTATTCGAAATCATTGGTAAATTTGCAGGATATTGAAAATTACGACGACGAATGTTTGGATAGTTTGGATTCTTTGAACATGAATTTTCTTGTGAGTTGGAATTTATCCATTGGTGGATAGAAGAAAAGAATATTAGTTGGACTGTGAATTGAAGAAATGATAGAAACTGATAGTGTTATGGTAGAAAATGAGTGAGGATATGTGTATATTTATAGTTGAGAATATATAGATTTTTCAAAAATAAAATATTCACAAAATTCACATTTACAATTGTCAATTTATATTATTATATTTTTTAAATAAAATGATTATATTAATTATATAATAAAACACACTACAAACTTCAAATTTCAAATTTAAAAAATCGTAATTTTTATAATAAATTTTTTTTTACTAAAATTTAATTAAAATATTTTAAATTTGATATAGAGTATTATGTCTTATTTTAAAAATTAAAAAATTTTGTTAAAAAAACTAAAATGAGAAAAGCATGCTACTAAAGGATAGTAGCATGCACATGTAATAAAAAACACTACAAACTTCAAATTTCAAGTAAAAAAAAACTCGTAAATTTTAATAAAAAATAATCTTGTAACTAAATGTTAATTAAAATATTTTAAATTTGATATAGAGTATTATGTTATATTTTAAAATTTCAAAAATTTTGTTAAAAAAATACTACTTAAATGAAAAAGGCATGCTACTAAGTGTGGTAGCATGCACATATAACAAAATACACTACAAACTTCAAATTACAAGTTAAAAAAAATCGTAATTTTTATAATAAAAAATAATCTTTAACTAAATGTTAATTAAAATATTTTAAATTTGATATAGAGTATTATGTTATTTTGAAAAATTCAAAAATTTTGTTAAAAAAACTACTTAGATGAAAAGGACATTCTACTAAGTATAATAGCATGCACATATAATAAAACATACTACAAGCTCAAATTTAAACTTAAAAAAATAACATTGAATTGTTTATAGTAATAATTTTAAATTATATAACTAAATAAATATTTATGACAATAATTTAAATTTATATAATTTAATTAATCATATATCAATTTTTAATAATTTAGTAAATTTTATTATTAAAAATAATTTTAATAAAATTTTAAAAAATTTAAAACCAAAAATATGAAAATAACGTAAATAAAAATTGTGAACAAAATTTCACAAAACAATATGTTTTAAAAAAACAAAATATTAAAAAAAAAAAGGAAAGGAAAGGAAAGATAAAGCATTTCGGTGCATTCTTCCCCAAAAATTTTTCAGAAAGTACAAATTTGAACATGTTCATATATTTGAACCATGTTTTTATTTTGAACCATGAACTCATTTTGAGCCACTAGGCTGATGTGGCCCAAATGAAAAAGCTCCTCCCATATATTAACAGAGCACAGCAAAAGTGGCCTTTGTTTTTTTTGTTTTTTTAAATTATATTTTTATAATTAAATAATATATATAGATATTACCGTTATATATATATATATATATATATATATATATATATATATATATATATATACTTCTTTTGATTTAATTGGACAGTTGTCATTCTTTTTTTTTTGTTTTTTTTAAATTGTATGTAACATCGCAATTGTTTTAAAATTGAATTTTGTTTTTATTAAAACTAGTCGTTTAAATTTTTTCCTATAAATAAACATCATATTTTTCATTTTTTCCATGCATTCTGCAATTCTTTCACACACTAAATCACCAAGTCACTATATCAATTTATCTGAAATGGAAGAAATTTTTTTTGGGTCTTTTAGAAATTATTTGAATTCTGAAAATTTAGAAGAAGCTACTACACAAAATTCTATCAATCATCTTAATAGCCAATCTATTGCTCCCACACAATGCCCTCACAATTTTTCAAACATTTCACAATATCCACTTGATTTTCAAAGCTCTCAAAGCTTGCCTATTTTTCCGAGTAATGTCCCTCAAGCTCCATTTTATGTGTGTCTACCTAAATATTGGCGAGCCATGGGTAGTCAATTGGCAATGCTAGCCTCTCCTTATGCATTTTCTCCGCAACAACCACCGGTCATGCCTTCGAATGAATGCAAGGAGTACATATGTATATAAAGAACCCGCAACACCAACCTCGATTCCAGGTTCTCAATTTCCTTCTTTCTCAATACAAATAGGACTCGAAAACATTGTTCTCGATAAAGATAATGAGATGGATGAAAAACGAGCACCTTGGTCTGTTCATGAAGACAAGTTCCTTACAAGGTCATGGGTCACTATTAGCACCGACCCGATTATAGGTAATGACTAGAAGGATCAATATAGTAGCCCGAATACTAATTAAGTTAATCTACTACCTAAACGTGATTTAGGAATTCTCATTTGAGTTTAAGGAGTTGGAAATCGGATTCAATACAATCGAAAAGGGTTATGAGGGTTTCTAGTGTTGGGACTGTTCAAAAGCTCTGAAGATCAGTACGGAAGAACCGAACTGGTTTGAAATCTAGTATTGTTGATCGGAAGTACCGAGCAATTCGAAATCACCAAACTGCAGATCCGAAGCTCCAAATCTTGTTGCAGTCAGGTAGGGTATGGGTTTTGATTTGATGATTGGACGTGACAGAGATCGGAAGCTCCGAACTAGAGTTCGGAAGATCCGAACATTGTCGGCAATTGTGTTTTCCAATCAAAAGACACGCGTTCGGTAGAGGGAGTTCGGGAGGGTGATCGAAAGTTCTGAAGTGCGTTCAGAAGGTCCGAACGAGAGATCAGACGTTCCGATCGAGGTCTATATATAAGGGCCGAGAGCTTCACTTTCTTCTCACCATTCTCAAGCTTCTCTCTCATTCCTAGATAGTTTTAAGGGTTTTCGGGTGTCTTATTCGAGGGCTAGGCAGTGAGGAAGTGCTACCGGGGTCGTATCAGTGTTGTG